>NC_065448.1:235016357-235320464 GCF_917563875.1 Diabrotica virgifera virgifera
TCTAACAAGATCGTGCACTATTCTAACATACACAGGCACAGCACACAAGCACTATGCTCCGTTTTTCACTATCACCTATCACTCAAACTAGTTCAAAAGGCTTTGTCCTCTTCAATCTTCTAGTTTGCCCAGTAGTATCGAGGAGCTGGATTTCCTCGATATTCTTGAACTTATGAAGTTGTTGCTCGTGACCCTGCTATCTTCTTGATATTTGTTGATAAAGTAATAACTTATTATGCATGGACAATGTGGACTTTCTTCCAACTAGCCAATACACTTTTTATATCTCTCTTTTGCCTTTCATAGCCACAAGGCTATACATTTCCTTCTTGGTTTTTTTTTGTAGGCCACTTTCAGCTGATTCTAAAAAAAATTAAAATGAAGGGTAATTTTTCTATTCTTTACAATTAAAAATCAAAAGAAATAGGAAATAGGTACTATTTACAGGTAATAATATGCATGCATAAATGATTCGTTTCATAAAGAATAAAGAAAATTGAAAACGGATTTTATAATACTTACAAAATTGTTTAAACAAGAGATCCAGCCAGAGCCCAGAGCAAAAACTAGCAGCATAGAAAAAAGTGTGTGATTTGACTAGCAGACAGTACAGCAGAAAAGCCACTACACTAATTTCCATTTCCCACACCCCCTTATCGATGCATTTTTTTCCAATCAAAATTTTTACTAAATTTTTAGGTTATTTATCGGTTATCTTATGAAAAACTCTTCTATGATGAAAATGAAATGTGATGACCAATGACCACGCGACGCTACATAGATACTCGCGCGGCAAATTTGAAAATGAACGCAAATTGAACAGTAAATGGCGAATGGCCTCTCTTAAAATCTTGTAATGGAAAATTTTACCCCTCCAGGAAGACATTGTACTATGTTCATAGAATATCTTGTGGTAACTTTCCACCCATAATTTAATCAGATAGATGTTCACGGAATAGAACGGTAGTACCTATATTCCTGGAATGTTTTGTGTTGTTAGGATTAAACTTTTATTTTATTTATTCTTGAATATTTCCTATTGTTAAACATTGTAACCAATAATTTACAAATAAGATTTTCATTACATTACATAAAATCAAAAACATGTTTTGGATATTAAACTATATAGTTTGTTTATAATTGTAATAATTGTATATACAATTTTGAATTAAGATTTAATCTTTTCGATTTAAACTACAGTAAAACCTGTGTTACCGGCCCCCTGCAAACACCGGCCACCTGTACTAACGGTCAGTTTAAAAATTCCCCAAACCAATTACAGTAAAACCTGTCAGTAACGGCCACTAAAAATGAAAAAGCTATTGGCCGATATAGAAAGGTGACCGGTATTGCCAGTTTTTGTAGTCCAGATATAATTGGTTTGGGGAATATTTAAACCGGCCGTTAGTACAGGTGGCCGATTTTATCAGGTGGCCAGTAACACAAGTTTTACTGTATATCTAGACTACAAAAACTGGCAATAACGGCCACCTTTCTATATCGGCCAATAGTTCTTTCATTTTAGTGGCCGTTACTGACAGGTTTGACTGTATTTCATTAACGTAAAGTTAACGCGTAAGTTAATATTTTATTGAATTATTTTGCTATTTGATCCCGTAATTGGTATAATGTGTCCAATATATTATATAAGCGTTCATAAAACGTCCGTATTTCGTCCAGTATGGACGTCCAAAGGACGTTCAACGTCGGACGTCCAAAGGACGTCCATATTTATTCCGTCCGAAGGACGTCCAACGTCGGACGTCCAAAGGACGTCCATATTTATTCCTTCCGAAGGACGTCCAACATGGGACGTCCAAAGGACGTCCGTTTATAGTCCATGGACGTAAGGACCAAAAATGGACCTATTTTGGACGTCCAAAGGACGTCGTGTGCTATTAGGGGTACTATCAATACATGAGAAAAAATATTACTGTGTAAAAAGAAACTGGGAGAAAAGCACAAAAGCAAACGGTAGTAAAGAGGTGCTCGAAGCTCTAAAAGATGAGTCCATAATAATATTACCAGCTGATAAGGGCATCGTAGTGACAGCATGATATATTCTGTGATTAAAAAATCCCAAAAGTAAATTCCAAAAACTGCAGTAAATTCTAGATAAACGGCTCATCACCTACAGTGCCGGCAAAAAAATCTTTACATTGCCAAATAAATCGCCAAATTTGAAGACAATTTGCATGCGTTCTGTCTGCGCTTGGAGGGGAGGTGGCATAGCGTACTTGCGACGGCAATTATCTGTAGTTTACAGACCGCTTGGCTGATTTAGGGTATTCTGCGCGTTTGCACTGTAAACAGTTGGCTTTGTGTGGGTAGCCAGTGTTAAACTTCTTCTCATCTACCGCGTAAAGTTTGAGATCGTCAAATTCTAAATTGAACTGACAAATATGGGTCGAAAGAGACTCACAAAAGAGGAGAAGGTTTGTGCTTTATCATTACTGGAGAAAGGAGACTCTGTAATTACCGTAGCACGTGATATTGGTGCTTCAAGAGGGGCTATTTATCAACTGAAACGTTGCAGCCGAACGGTGCAGCCTCTTGAAGCACCAATATCACGTGCTACGGTAATTACAGAGTCTATTTCTCTAGTAATGTTAAAGCACGAACCTTGTCCTCTTTTGTGAGTTTCTTTCGACCCATATTTGTCAGTTCAATTTAGAATTTGACGATCTTAAACTTTACGCGGTGCAGTAAATGAGAAGAAGTTTAACACTGACTACATACACGCAAAGCCAACTGTTTACAGTGCAAACGCGCAGAATACCCTAAATAAGCCAAGCGGTCCATAGACTACAGATAATTGCCGTCGCACGTACGCTATCCCCCTCCCCTACCCTCCCCTCTAAGCGCAGACAGAACGCATGCAAATTATCCTCAAATTTGGTGATTTATTTGGCAATGTAAATATTTTTTTTGCCGGCACTTTTTATTCTCTGAGAAAACCTTAAGATGATGCTTGACGAAGAAATTAATTGGTTAGAAATTAATTTATTCTATATTATAAATTAATTTCTAAACAATAACAAGCTGCGACGACACGAATCAGGCGTCTGAAACTGGCGTCTTAGCTTATCTTGAAAGCGAATGAACTAGAGTTACCGAAACCAATACCTCTAGCAAAAGTGATAGATTTATAGTAGTGCATTAGTAGGTATAGTATTGATTATAGATGGTATTAAACTACATTCATAGAATTATATGTGATTGTATTTCGGGGAATCCTTATCTGTTTGAATTTAAAAACCCTTTTCGCAAAATTATAATATTGCATTCTCAGAATGATTATTTTCTGTTTGTGAAGTACATCACGATAGTGGATATTTCTAAAATATTTACCTATCTACCATAATAAATCATCAAGGACTTTGCTAATGAAGTAAATTAACAACATTTTTTATGAGTCAATGATATAAATACCTACGACATAAAGTCTTAGGCGTATATTTGACATATCTTCCAAGACTTCTAGCATTTTTACTTAAAGATTACTACAAACAAAATTAACAAAAGGTGCAAGACACAAAAAGAAATACTAACAAAACCCAAAAATTAGCAAAAGGAGCCCACATATCCTCGAGTCGCCGAACTGAACGTAGCCCAGAGCGGGAACTCGAGGCCCGAGCAACCAATACAGATCGATGTCACTAAAGACAGTGAGAATAGAGCGCCGCACGCTGACCTGCATTGAGCGGGGTAGGATTTCGTGCGGAATCACTTATACCCAACACTCTCACATGACAAGGACTTTGCTGATATGAGTCCATTGACTTAAAAAGTGGATAGTCTAGAAGGGGAAGGGATCTGCTCTGCTTACAAGAGTTAATTCTCTTCGCCGCAATTAATTGTATCAGCTGAATTTCAGTCTCAAGAGGTGTGTAAGTCTCTCAGGCTGGGTTAAATAATATTGCTTGCTTGAGTTTCGACGCGGCTCTTCTCACCTGACGAGCTTTCAAAAGTGGTAAGTACGCCTTGAACTGATAATATTTTATAAGTTTCTTAGTCTTTATTTTAATATTCTTGTGATTTTTCTAATTAATAACTTAATAATGCCTTATACCAGCTTTGGTTATTACTTCATAATTTTAAAATCAAGATATTCCAAAAAGGGTACGTATTATCGTATGTTACCAAGAGTACCGTTTTGGTGTAAAATTGAATGGTGTTTAAGTTCAGTTGGAGTATAGTTTATAGAGACTAGTTCTACCCTAAAATAATTATGTTGAATAATACTTTGGTACGAACCTTGTTAGTCAAGTGCCTTTTATCGACTAGAGTCAGATATAAAAACAAATTCAAGTAATGTATCAGCTTCCAAAACATATTCGTATAAAATTTCATTACTATGTTGCCAATCGTTTCGACAAAATCTTAAAAAATATGTAAACTATTTTTTCTTCTCGCCCTTTATCTTGATAACGGATGGCGTTACGGACTTTTTTTACCAAGTAAACCCCACTTATTTTTCAGTTTTTAACCTATCCTGTAGACGGTGGTACCTTTTTTGAAACATCCTGTATAACCACTATAATTTACCTCAAACATAACTTTTTCATCTGCTTCTTTACCGGATATGAACAAATCTAACCAGATACATTATGTTATCAATCAGTTCATACCATATCTTATCTACACATTGTATTCCCCACAACTTTCAATTCATTTATATCAAGAGAAATTTGCAAGTACTATATCGGACTGCCAATGATTTTTATACGTTTGCTAAAATATTTTATGTGATATAGACTATAAGTTGTTGATAAAGGCCATATTACAGTGTAAAAATGGAAACTAAACAGGGTAAGCAGATAAAAACACATATTTAAATTTATTCAAACAGTATTTATTATTTTACCAGGTAAGTACTTATATTGATTTGTTTACTTACTACTTGATATACTCGATATATCCACCTAATTGTTTATAGTAGGGGAGCGAAGTATCCTAAATGCGCAGTCACTCGAGCCCTTTGGGGACCTATTGGGTTCTGCAGAGTAGGTCCTAAAACCAAAAAAACTAAGTAAAGTTTTCCATTTTATTGGCGACTTTCCACTTTTAATTTAATTTTCCATTTCCAACAATCGTTTTTTCCGATTATAGCGCCATCTATCCATAATTTGAAAAAATGTTTCAAATAAAAGTTGCTTATTTTTACGTAAAGAATCCAAATCTGGAATAAAAATTTGGGGCTCCCATTTAAGATTTTAAAGTAACCCCATCTCCCTGGGGGATAGTGTTTGGTACCATTCGATAGATTTTTCAAAAATATTGATTAAGTGTATTTTGCAGTTTTTCGATCCAATGTTTATTTTGCGAAATATCGCGGGATTTGTATTTAAAATTTTAAATTTACCCCCCACCCCTCTCCGTGGGGGTCATGTTTGGTATCATTCGATAGAGTTTTGATAAATGTTGAACACATATTTTTTAGTTTTTCGATCTAACATTCATTTCGCGAATTATTTGCTGTTTTGTGAAACTTTTTAACTCGCCCATTTCCTTACGCCCCGCTCAAATCGTCAGATTTTTGAAATATACACTGTTTTACATGTCCTCAACTTACCTTACCTTAATCTGACAATTTCGAATATTTTTAAGGATAGATTTTTTTTCGGGCCCCCCTTAACGAACTCCCCTGTGTTAAGAGCTAATATATGGTAGAGGTACATCTGCAGTGCACCAGGTTTCTCCCAATATGATAATCTGACGCACTCGAGCAACTGCAAAAATCCCCGCTTGGGCTCCTCTACAATTATAATAATCGTCTCAATAGCATAATGTCTCTTTCCATTCTAAGTAACCTACTATGCACGTTTTAACCTATTAACGCCCAAATTATTTTTAATTTTAAAAATTTTCTTCTTCTTTAAGTGTTGTTTCCAAATCGGAGGTTGGATATCATCATCATTACCTTGTCTCTACCGCTGCTCAGAAGAGTTCTATATAACTACATTTAAATCAGTCCTTTAAATTATTCAACCAGACACTCTCCTTCTTCCTATACTCCTTCCTCCTCTTATCTGTCCCTGTATTTAGCAGTCTTAACATTTCATAATCGCTGTCTCCTCATTACGTGTCCCTATTATAACTATTTTATTTTTATTGTGCTTATTATTTCGTATTCTTTGCTCATTTTTCGCAATACCTCCGTATTCGTTTTCTTCTGTGGCCATGATGTTCTAAGCATTCTTCTGTAACACCACATTTCAAATGAATGTAGCTTATTTTTGTGTTCTTGCATCAATGTCCACCTTTCAACAAGGGCGGTCATATATCTTAATTCAGGGGGGGGGGGCATTTTGTACAATTAGATATTAGCTCTCAATTTCAATACAGACACAAAACGCAGAATGGGATGTTTTATATATTGAAAAGAGAAAATAACAATAACTCGAATGAAATGAAATTATAAACAAAAAACTAATACTCTACATGACGAACTTTATGTTTCGGCTCACTCCACTTTTAGCGAATCGTTCTATTATATTGTCTTCGTTAATAACAATGTCCTTGTGGACATGCATTAGTGCAAGGCCAGTTAACCGTTCTTCACCCATATTGGCCCTCAGCCAACTCTTAAGTCTTCTCAGTCCTGAAAAACTCCTCTCTGCAGATGCAACACTTACTGGAAGAGTACACAATATTTTTAAAATTTTATTAATGATTGGATACATCATTTCATCACATTGTATGAGAGCATTTAGATCATCGCTCGGAATTTCCCATTCTTTGCTGTGTTTCCATCTCATTTTCCATAAATGTAGCTCTGCAATAAAAGTTGACTTCAGCACGTCTCTAACTGTCTCAAACAAACTTCCATATTTTGCAATCAAAATTTCTACGGTGGAATGGATGTCATCTTCATTTGAATGAATTAATATAGCAGGAACACATATTTGCAGATTAAATACATCCATGGTTTCTTGCTGGAAACGACACTCAATGTCGGAAATGATACTTTCAAGTAAAGGAATATATATCGTTATTCGAAAGTATTCTGTGGAGGAATGAATATCTGGATTAGGTCGATTTTTCATGAATTTATTCACTCTTGGAATACATAAATCTATATTCAAATTTTCTAGACATGGCATTATTTCTTTAAGCAAAGCATTGAAATTTGTTTCTGCATTGTTGCGTTTGTCTTTCAAAACAAGCAGCGTATTTAGAACAGCATTCTGTGTAGAGCTTATAGCCAAATTTTTTGTTTGCAATAATTTGCTCAGAGGTAACGTTATTGCGAGTACTTCATTTAGACAAAACAAAGTGATAATAAAGCTGCAATTTGATGAGATCGCAAGTATATGCGTCCTAGCTTTACTGGAAGATTATCTTTCGTTCCATTCGGAAATCAAATTCAAAGCTTGCAAAATTTTTTCAATCGATGCTTTAAACTGCAGAATGGAGTCGTGCCGTTCTACCCATCGCGTTTCACACAATCCAGAGAGCTGATCACCCAATGTTTGTTTGAGGACATAATTGCGTTTAGAAGAGGCTTTGAAAAAAGATATTATTTCCTTCATTACCCCTACAGCATTTCTCACACATTGAACGCTTGATGATTTCGACAAACTCAAATTTAAAGCATGATTGAAACATGGACATCGTACAGCTATATTCATTTCTTTTTGAATTTCTTGGACGGCTCCTTGTTGTTTTGATGTCATTACGCTGCATCCGTCTGTACAAATTCCTACACAATTTTCCAATGGTAAACGAAATTTTTGAACTTGTTTTATCACTGATTTTCCTAAAATAGTACCATTCAAAACCGGTTCCAACGTATCGGGACTGAGCTCATAGTTCTCAGAATGACAATCTATGAATGACACAAAATCCTCCCGCACGTTGTTACCTTCTAAGTATCTAATAACAATCGACATTTGGGAAACATGTGCTATGTCAGTAGTTTCGTCAAACATAATGCTGTAATATTTAGCATCACTAATTTTTTTCACGATAACAGACAAAATTTCGTCTTTACAACATTCAATCAACTTATTTTGCGTTCTTTTGCTAATATATGTGGCACGTGATGACGTGTTTCTTAAATGCTCTTCTAAAGTTTTGTCTCCTGCTTCGATTCTGAATCGAAGAAGCTCTCGGAAGTTTCCCTCATTATTTGTCACATTGCTTTCTTCTAACAATGGCCCGTCATCTCTATGGCCACGGAAAGGTATATATTGTTTCGCTAAAAAAATTATAGATCGAATGATTGGTTTGAGCCGATTTCGATTATCCTCTATCTGCCTGGCTCGAGCACTATCTATCAAATTTCTTATATCTAAAGATCGGTTTTCGTAACATTTTATAAAATTATCGCTCGATAAAACCGCTTCAATGTGATATCGATTTGTATTATGTTTATCTAGCACACCATCCATTCCAAATAATTTTGCAAATTTTGTAACTGGTGTGGTAACCAAACTTTGCAAACTTGTTGCTTTATTTTTACCACCTGAATTTGCGAAGATAGCACAGTGCTTACAAAAAAGTCCTTTCTTCAAGTCCGAAAACGCAATCCAGTTATATTTTTGGAGATGATCGTATCTCAAGTACCGCTTAACTAACTTGTTATTTTTGTTATGTTCAGAAAATGGAAATGAGTAGTTTTTTTTCCGGAACCCACGTATTTTTCAAATAATTATATTTTTGAAAGTCTTCCAAACCACTCAAACCATCAACAACTCGACCAATGTCGTAGTTACTAACTTCATTGGACTTTTCTACAGCGACTTGCTTTAGAGTATTTTCATTATTAACTGATGTTTGTAATGTTGATACTGTTGTAAGTCGTTCTGGCACTACGAGATTCTGTTGAGAAGACGATGAGGAAGATGACCGGGATGACCCATTATCACCCACATCTTTAATTACTTTCTTCGGAACAACAGAAAAATACGAATTCAACGTATTCGTATTGTTTGCCCTCTTCATTTTCTGAAAAAAAAAAAGAACATTTGTGATTCCGGCCAAACGTGAGATGTGTATGCCCAGGTTTTTTAATTTGAGCCTAATAATAATTTGCAGTCACTTTTCGTTCAAATCGGAATCTATTAACTTTTGTATTTCGAAATAGCATCCTATATAGCGAACATCTGCGCTGGACGAGAGAAAACTGCAGAGTATTATTTACTCATTGCTGATGTATTCGTTCCGTTAGCAAACAGAAAATTATTCCTAACCTATCTATGGATTTTTACTCACCTGTCACCCTGGAATAAAATGATGATTACAATCCGGCAATATATATAGTGCACTGCACCTATGTCACCTCTATAACTACGATACGATAGTGTATATCGGGTAGACGATAGATACTTCAGAACGTTCAAATTTCTACACAATACACAACGATATAACTTCCATAAAAAAATATGTACATAGGCATTCTTATGTTTCTGTTTCTACACTGGACGTCGCCGGTGTCGGGATTCGCGCGGGAGGCGATGCACTTGCATTGGCGTAACCAGAGTTGAAGAGACAGGCATTATGATTAATTATCATTATTACAGATTGCAGTATCTAGGTATTTCAAAATCCGTATGTGAATCCATTCAAAATAATTAATTTACAGAGTAAATAATTTCAAATATATTAACATAACATTATCCTGTGTTACTAGACAAGTTTATTTAAGGTGCATTGCCACCTTTGGGGGGGGGGGGCATGGCCCCCCCTTATGACCGCCCTTGCCTTTCAAGTCCATATTCCTGTACCTGAAAACACGTAGCATCTCAAAGCTCTCACTCTCAGTTCTAATCTAAGGTCTTTGTTGCAGAGAATTGTTACCATTTTTACAAACGCATTTATTGCTATTTCTATCCTGGCTCTTATTTCAGTTGTTTGATCATTATTGTCTGAAGTCCAGGTTCCTAGGTATTTCTATTTATCAGCCTTTTCTATCGGTACATTTCCCAAATGTATGCTTGTTTGTATAGTATCAAACTACCAAGAGTGTCAAAAAGCAGGTGGGTGGTAGATTGAACATTTAATTTAAGCGAAAAGCAATGTATAAATAATTATCTTAATGTTTGTATTACTGAATAGAGAATTGAATTACCTTTCAAATGAGCTAACACACGACTCCTATTCTCCTTTAAAAAATCATCGATTACGTCTTCAAACTCAGACGGATGACGTCACTAGTATGATATATATGTCAAAAAATCATAATTTAAAAATAAATTCGACCTGTTTCGGGATTTACTTCCAAAATCGCTAATTCACAAAATACTGAATTTATTCCAATTAGCTTTGCCACACTGTAGATATACTAACAAATGATTATTTTTTAGATAGTCACGACATTGAAGCACAGACAGTAAAAGGTTTTGAATTCAATGACGCTTCAATACGAAGAGGATTCATCCGAAAGGTTTATGCCATACTTTCACTCCAAGTAGCAATAACAACTGGAGTCATCAGCTGGTTTATATTCCACGAACCAACCAAACTATATGTTCAACGCCATCCTGTACTTCTATTGATTGCTTTGGTACTGATTCTAGTTACGATCATTGCTTTGGCATGTTGTGGACAACTGAGGAGACAGTACCCGGCCAATCTTATATTCTTATTTATATTTACAATAGCTGAAAGCTTCCTCTTGGGTACAATTTCTTCATATTATGACATCGATGTAGTGGTCATAGCTGCAGGTGCAACCGTCATCATATGCCTTGGACTTACTGTGTTTGCCTTTCAATCTAGAATAGATTTTAGTGTTTGCTCTGGAATTCTCGTGGCTCTATCTCTGGTGATTCTCAGTTTCGGCATCACCGCCATCTTCTATCAAAATGACAAATTCCGGTTGCTGATAGCAGCGTTCATTGTTATTTTCTTTTCAATATACTTGGTAGTTGATACGCAACTGATAATTGGAGGAGCTGGGAAGATCAGTCTCTCTCCTGAAGAGTACATCTTTGCTGCACTTAACCTATACCTGGATATTATTAACATTTTTTTGTATATCTTACTCATTGTTGGTCGTGCTGCGCGATAATATTAAGGTTTTGTATCAGTTAGATATAAGTTACTGTAAGCTATCAAGAAAATTTAGATAAGACAATGTTTTTATTTAGTTTTCCTAGTAATAAAAACTGGTTAGATTCAAGACCTCCGGCGTCCATACAATGATAAAAGTTTGTTTGAAACGTTCTTCCATATTCTGAAGCATTTTCGTAATGATTCGTAGGCATTCGTTTACAATTAGTTGACGTTTATCTTCTAAGGATACGGGTGGTGTTCTACAGATTTTACTTTTTAGGTGTCCCAACAAAAAATCCAGAAGAAACAAATCTGGTGATCCAGGAGTCCATTCGATGCTGCCTGTCCTCTCAATCCAATACAGTGGAAAATTTTGGTCTAAATATTAACGAACAAGAAGTAAAGTATAATGAAGAGGAGCACCGTCCGGTTGAAAACCAAATTATTCGTTTCATGCAATCCTTTACTTATACTGATTGCATTGGTACTTATTCCAGTTACGATTATTGCTTTAGCATGTTGTGGGAACCTAAGAAGGCAGTACCCGGCCAATCTTATATTCTTATTTATATTTACAATAGCTGAAAGCTTCCTCTTGGGTACAATTTCTTCATATTATGACATCGATGTAGTGGCCATAGCTGCAGGTGCAACCGTCATCATATGCCTTGGACTTACTGTGTTTGCCTTCCAATCTAGAATAGATTTTAGTGTTTTATCTGGAATTCTCGTGGCTCTATCTCTGGTGATTCTCAGTTTCGGCATCACCGCCATCTTCTATCAAAATGACAAACTCTGGTTACTGATAGCAGCGTTTATTGTTGTTGTCTTTTCAATATACTTGGTAATTGGTACGCAACTGATAATTGGAGGAGCTGGGAAGATCAGTCTTTCTCCCGAAGAGTACATTTTTGCTGCGCTTAATCTGTACCTCGATATTATTAACATTTTTTTGTATATCTTACTCATTGTTGGGCGTGCTGCGAGATAATATTGAGGATTTGTATCAGTTAGATATAAGTTAGTGTAAGCTATCAATAAAATTTAGATAAAGCAATGTTTTTATTTAGTTTTCCTAGCAATATGAAAACTGGTTAGATGAAGAACGCGAAATACCTTAACAATACACTTATTAGAAAGAGGATTCAAGACCACCATTCATTAGAAAGAGGCGTCCATACAATGATGAAGGTTTGTTCGAAACGTTCTTCCACATTTCGGAGCATTTACGGAGTTATTAGTAGATATTCGTTGGCAATTAGTTGACGTTTATCTTCTAAAGATACGGATGGTGTTCTATAGATCTTACTTTTTAGATGCCCCAACAAAAAACCCAGGCAAGACAAATCTGGTGGTCTAGGAGGCCATTCAATCGGACCTAATTTAAAAATTTAAGGACTATTGCCATTAAAAATAATCTAAAATTCCTGAAAAATGTGTTCCCACAAAAATTTACTTGTCGCGGGGTCTTTCAAAAATGTTGTAGTTCTTGATAATGCCTATATTTCTCTTGAATGGGATGAGGAATTTTGTAATCTAAGAAGAATCTATATTCTGTATCAGAAGTATATATAGTAATCAAAATATTTATATCAAAATATATATAGTAATTATTATTACGCAAAGAAATAGTGAATTCCTCACTGAAAGAAAACTATATTAGTACATGGTGATAAACATAGATATCAAAATCTTTATTTGGTCTCGTTTAGTATCCTTTTTTAGTGATTTAATTGACCATAATATAAAGGATTACATTTATATCCAGATAAAGGTAAAAATTGTTAGTGTTCAAGAAATCAGTGAAGCTCTTACTGAAGAAGTGACACAAATAGACGTCAAAACTTTAATAAAATCTGTTGATATCCCGTTAAGAGAATCCCGTTAACGGTCTCAAATCATGAAATCATACGAAAGTGTGAAACGAACTCTCCTTGATGATCCCATCAACTAGTTGTAATATATATAAACGTTAACCCTATGGAGGAGGATTTTATAACAGGCATCCAAATTCAAATAGGTTAGAACATTTCTATTTATTTTAGTAAGAACATCTGTGTATGTATCCTGTATTTCTTTAGTGTTAGTAGTTAGTACTCCTGCCACCTCCACGTGGTTAGGGGCGGGCAACCACTCCACTGCCATAAATTGGGGTCCTCCCACAATAAGCTCAGTGGTAGGGCTAAGAGCACACTGAAGAAATTGTAGGTAAAAAAGTGGAAAAAATGGGAGATAAAAAGAAAATTACTTCTTTTGGAGGTAATTCATCTCAAATAGATGACATAATTGAAAATAGTTTTAGAATTAGTATTAATACCTTATCTCAAAATAATAATAATGAAATATTAGATAATAGTATTGTAGATAATAATATAAATAATACTGAATTAAATATAAATTTGAATGAAAATATTGATAATATTAAAACAAAATATAAAGACTTACTTGACTTCATTGAAGGTGAAATGGAAATAGGTAAAAGATTAAGTAAAATAGGAAAAGGTGATTTAAAAAATAGAATAATGTTATTAGCAATGGAATATGGAAATATGGAAGGACAAATAAAAATATTAAAAGAAGAAAATAATAGACAAAGAATAGAATATGAAAAATTAAGAAAAATAACACAAACACAAGAAACGAAACAAACATATGCTGCAATAACATCAAAACCAATAAATAATAAAACTGAAAATCAAAAACTAATAGAGACACAAAAACAAATAAACACTCTTTTTATAACAAGTGAAACAGCACAAACTGGAAGAAAAGTACAAGAAGAACTTACGAAAGTTCTAGATCCAGAAAAAAATAAATTAAAAATAAACAAAATGAGAACATCAGGAAGAGTATTAATAATTGAAACTCCAACACTAGAAGACATTGAAAAAATAAAAAATAATGAAAAAATAAAAGAAAAATTTAAATGTGAACTTCCAAAAAAAAGAAAACCACTAGTAATAATGTATGATTTACCAAGCAACGAAAAAGAAGAAATTATATTAAATAAAATATATACTCAAAATTTTGAAAATATAACAAAAGAAGACTTTACAAACAATTGTAAATTAAAATTTAAGACAGGACCAAGAGAGAAATCTACGGTCCATTATGTATTAGAAGTGTCACCTGATATAAGAAAACAATTAATAATAAATAAAACATATGTTGGTTTTACAAGTGTAAACACAAAAGATTACATAGTGGTAGCAAAATGTAATAAATGTAATGATCTAGGACACGTAAGCAAACACTGTAATAAAGAAACAACATGTAACCATTGTGGTGAAAATCACGAAAGAAAAAATTGTAATAAAACAGGACAGCCAAAGGTATGCATACCTTGCAAACACAGAGGAAAACAATGTAATAAAGAAAATAAAACTTGTACAACTTATGCTCTACTTTTAAATCGTCTAATTCAAAAAACAGACTATGGTACATAAATATTATTTAAAATTTAATTAAAATTAAAATTAAAATTAAAATTAAAATTAAAATTAAAATTAAAATTAAAATTAAAATTAAATTTGAAATTAAAATTAAATTAAAATTAAATTTTATAACATTAAAAATTAATATAATAAAAAATAAAAAATTTCAAAAACATAAAAAACCAATGTGATGCAATGGTTAAAAACAGAGTCATGAGAACAAAAAATCATACTTTAAATGCTAAAAATACAAAAAATATAAATCATAATATAAAACAAAAATACTTTAAAAATAATAAAAATTATTGTATCAGAGAAGAGGGAATAAACTCAGATAAAATAATTAAAAATAATAAAATACACAGATATGGTGATAAAATACTAAAAATGAAAATTTATTCGATTCTAATAAACACGGAAACCAAAATGAAATTAATAAAAAAAAACAAACCAAATTAATTAATGACAAACAAAACATTCAATATAAAAATAGGACAAATAAATGGTATGAGAAGTATCACAGTACTACATGAAATAAGAAAAACAGCAGAAGAAAATAGTCTTGATATGGTTTGCATTCAAGAACCATACACAAGACTAGGAAAAATTCAACACATGCCAATTAATGCACAATGTGCAAGCATAGGAGAAAATCCAATGGCGGTAACCGTATTATTCAATAAAAATATGAGACTTCTAATTCTAAAACAATTTAGTGATCGACACTGTATCTGTGTAGAATTGCTAACAAAAGCAGGTAAATTTATCATAGCTAACCTATATTGTCAGTTCTGTGAAGATATTGATGAATACGTAGAAAAGATAAGAGCTATATTTATAAAGTATAGAGAGGAAAAAGTTATAGTTGTAGCAGACGTAAATGCAAAATCAATATTGTGGAATTCAACTCAAACAGATCAAAAAGGATTATTAGTAGAAGATATGATTAATGAACTAGAGTTGATAGTACACAATAAACCAGGAAACCCACCAACTTTTCAAAACAGAGCTGGTGCGGCTAGCAATATAGATATAACAATATCAAATGTTGCAGTAGCACACCTAGTTAAGGATTGGAAAGTGATGGAGCATGCAACAATAAGTGATCACAACCTTATAACTTTAAATCTTAATAACCTAAATCCACGTAATACGGAAATATCTTCGGTAAGATACAATATAGGTAAAGCAAATTATGAACTATTAAAGTCTGAGTTTCGACCACCTTGTCTGGTACAAAGGGGATCTAATATAAATATTGCAACAAAAGAATTAACCAAACAAATTAAAAAAGCAATGGATATAGCAATACCAAAAATAAAAGAAAATAGTAAAGTAAAAAACTCAGCCTGGAAGGAAAACCTCACAAGAATGAGAAACAGAGTTAGATATGCGCGAAAGCGATATCAACGATGTGGTATCTATCTTGAGAGTAAAATCCTTTTAGGTGAATATAGAAGACTAAAACAAGAATATAAACAAGAAATAAAAATAACAAAAGCTAAAAGTTGGGAAACCTTCGTATCAAGACACTTAGAATTAGATATGTGGGGAATACCATATAAAATAGTTTCTAAAAAAATTAGATGTCCGACAATGCTTTCTACTTTAAAAAAAGAAGATGGAACATTTACAGAAAGTTGGGAAGAATCGGCCGAAACATTACTTAATGTATTATTACCTCCAGATAAATTAGAAGGAGAAACAGTAGAACAAAGAAATATAAGAGAAGAAATGATACAAGAATACCAAATAGAAGAAGAAAGAGAAATAGAGGAATTCACAGAAGAAGAAGTATATGAAAGTATGAGAGAAATGAAAAGAAAGAAGGCACCTTGGACCGGATAATATTCATGATGAAATACTTCAAGCATTGTCGGAACAAATAATTCCAGTACTAACATCATTATATAATGAATGTCTTAGACAAAGAAGGTTTCCCAATAATTTTAAACAAGCAAAAGTTATAATAATACATAAAGGGGAAGATAAAGATCCTGCCTTACCGAAATCATATAGACCGGTATGTTTATTGAATACAATGGGAAAATTACAAGAAAAATTACTATGTAAAAAATTAAATCAAATAAGAACAGAAATTGGATTACATCCTGGTCAGTTTGGTTTTAGGAAAGGTAGATCAACAGAAGATGCAATAAATAAAGTATTTGAAATAGTAAACGAAAGCATAAAAAAGTATGTTTTAATGATCTTTATAGACGTGTCTGGGGCTTTTGACAATCTTTGGTGGCCGTCATTCTTTGAAAGACTTCGAAGAATGAGATGTCCAAAGAATCTGTACGGAAGTCTCAGAAACTACTGTCAAGACCGATATGCAAGCCTAAGCTGTCCAACAGGAAAAAAGACAAAACATATCACAAAAGGATGTCCACAAGGATCAGTTTGTGGACCTATGTTCTGGGATGTAATGCTAGAGGAACTGTTGGAACAATTGACTATAGATCCTGAAGTGCTTGGAAGCATAGCATATGCAGATGATTTGTTGTTGATCATAGATGCAAACTCAAGAAGAGAATTAGAAAATAAATCAAATGAAGTATTAATAAGAGTAAATGATTGGATGAATAAAGTAAAATTAACAATATCAGATTCAAAAACAACATATAGTTTAATAAAAGGAAATTTAGAAAGAGATCCAATTATAAAAATTAGAGGGAAAACAATAAAAAGAAAAATGGAAACAAGATATTTAGGTATTATAATAGACGAACAAAAATTATTTACAAAACACATGAATTGTGTCTGTGAAAAGGCAACAAAGATCATGCATAACATTGCTAGTCTAGCACAGAAGGAATATAGAATTTCGTTCCGACAGATGAGAATATACCTAAGTACAATACTTGCATCAATTGTAGGGTACGGTTCAAGTGTATGGGCACATAGATTAATAAATAAAAAAAACGCAGAAAAATTAAATAGAGCTCAGAGAGGATTTCTTGTAAGAATGACGGGAGCATCTGGAACAACTGCAACACAGGCACTCACAGTTTTAACTGGAGTAATGCCAATGCATTTAGAAACACAAAAAAGAGCATGTAATTATTGGCTAAAAAAAGAAAAATATGAAAAAATAATACAAATAATAGGATTAGATATAAGAAATAAAAGAGAATTAAAAGAAATAATAAATAGAAAAAGACAAAATGAATGGGAAAATTCAACAAAATCTAGACGTTTATACAATTTTATACCAATATTAGAAAACATTCCAAATTATTTTAATCCAAAACAAGGTTTAATACACTTTTTAACAGGACATGGACCGTACCCAACATATTTGGAAAGATTTAACTTAAAAGATGATGCATATTGTGAATGTGGAGAACTAGGTACACCAGAACATATAGTGTTACATTGTGAAAATACTATAGAAAATGAAGAACACAGAGAAATGAGAAGAAGATTAGAAAGAATTGAAATAAGAGATATATTACAAAATGAAGAATATTTTGAAATATTAAACAATCTCACACAAATAATATCTAAAAAACAACAAGAAATCTATAATAATAGAAGAAGACAACCAATAATCCAACCCTGATGAAGTTGAGTAAGATAAAGTTAAAATAAATAAAATAAAATATAAATTCAAAAATAGATATTTACAATTATAATAATAATAATTCAATATAAAATAAATAAATAAAAATAATAATTCAATACATAATTCATAAAAATAAAAAAAAAATAAAAAAAAAAAAAAAAACTACCAACTCTCTTCTGAAAATAGAGGGACTGTCTTTATAACTTAGAAGGGAGTTGATAGTACCAAAAATATTTTAAATTGTTTATTTAAATTTGTTTGTTATACGTAATTAAGAGATTATGGCAAATTGTTATTGTAAAAATAGATTTAATAGTTGAGTAAAAAATGTAAAAATATAAAAAAAAAATATCTGTAATCCCATCAGGAAAAAACGACCTGGATTAGTCACTAGAGGCCAGGTCATATGTATAAATAAAAAAAAAAAAATCTGTATCAGAAGTCTAAAATAAATTGAGATTTGGTATTCCAATATATTGTCTTTAAACTACATAATGAAGTAATGAATAGCCTGCCTATATTATACCAATTATTCTTATCTCTTCATTCGCTGCGTATTTTGTTTATAAACTTTTATAACAAATTATTTTCATTTGGATGTATCATAACAAAATTTTAAACTATCAGATGCCTTAGTCATCATCATTACAAATATTTAAAAATATTTTATCTGATGTGGAATTTACAGATTAATAACTCTCTTGAAAGTGTAGAAATGTCGAGAAAGTATGGTAAGTACCTAGAGATTAGTTATTGTTTGTATCCATCAAATAATGCGTAGGTAGGTACTATCATTTTAGTATATAAAGGCTACAGGAGGCTTAACTATTCAATCACACCTCAAAATTTGCTAATGTATCTACGACATTCTGTTATTCTGTTTATCCAACGTTTTTTGTTTTCTCTTCTAACATGTCCGTACTCCGTACCAAGGTAATCTCTTCTGTTCTATGTATTCTATTGTATCTAAGTTTATTTTCATTCTTTTTTTAATGTCTATATTTTAAACCATAATAAATTATTTGTGTCTGCTCCAGGTCTTGGAGATTGCAAGTAGTTTTCAATTTCCTTTTCAAAAACATCGGTATTAGGTATCTGATTGTTTTAAAAATAAAATATCGAAATTAATTCACTTATTGGGTTCATCGTTCATCGTCGTTCTCTCTCGCACTAATGGAAAGTATACGCATACGCGCTTGTGCGTATTATAACTCCCTAAAATATTTTAACTGTATAAAATAGGCCTATGCAGCACTCACGTGGCGTTTTATTATTTTTTTCTCGATATCGATATTTTCAATAATATCGAGGCAAGCGTATCGACAATACAAAAATATTGTATTGATTTCAGATAATGAGTATCGTATCGACATTAATATTGCTAAGGTATGTATTGTATCGGTATCGTATTGATTTTCGATACGATATCAATACAATATCGATATTTTTATCGAATATCGTGAAGCTCTACATTTTGAAGACATGCATAAAACTAGGTTATACCCAGAAGACTTCCAAGACTTTGACACCGCTAGGAGACATTGTATTTGTTTATATCTGTACCACATTATGTTCTTAAGTTTTTTACTTTTAATAGTTTTTAGTTGTATATTCCAAACATTTTGTTGTTTTGTGTAGTTTTTAGTTGTAGAAGTAGTTGAACGACTTTATTTAGTTTTAAGCAGTGAATAAATAAACATGATTATATTTTAATATGTTTATATTAAACATATTTTCGAAAGTTGTTGGTAGACAATATAGATTTTGCTAGTAGGTACAAGCAAAAGATTCGCAAAATATATAATATAGATCTATTTTCCCTCAAGGAGTTTTGAGTTAACCTACAGTGGAGACACTTTTCGAAGCGTAACTAACATGGACATAGTTAGTTATTTAACATTTTTATAGGACGTTATATGGCATTTAACCGTTGTTTTTGCCTCTCAAATGATAACTTATTTAGTTCAGTTTTATGCTTAAAATGTAGCACTGATGGTAACTGGTAAAACTGAACTTTATCACGATTCCTTCGCATTCCACACTTCAAAACACAACAGAAATGATGCATACTATCTTTTTAAATTAATTCTTCCAGTGAAAATGTTAAATTAACCCTCGTACAAAACAAAATTACAAAGAAACGGAACTAAAATGATCTAAAACACATTAAGAACTGACAGAATAACATTTATGTGTGCCTCCCAGCCGCCATATCGATTTAATTTTGACAGCATGTTGGAATGCCCTATAATATTTTTTGAGAACGATTTCCGGAGTGGATATCGAAACGTCAAACATTAGTTACTTGACAGTGTAATTTTCATTACACCAATAATTGTGGCTAAGTCCGACATAATCATAATACTCAAATTAGGGTACGAACAGAACAAGTGGGTCGCGGAGGATGCTACTAGTTAAGTCGCGGTAGATGTCGTCAGCACATAGCAAGGAGGTTACCTGCGCTGCTCAGTCGAGCTAGGACCACTATCCTAGGAAGTCATCATCATCATCAATCATCCCTTTGCATTCAGTGCTGAATATAGACCCCCTATTTCCGTCCACTGTCTTCTGTCCTGGGCGCTTTGAATCCAATTTGTGGTCATTATTTTTATATCGTCCGTCTATCGCGTGGGTGGTCTTCCTATATTTATGCAAGGAAGTAGGTACAGTCGAACCCGCTTATTGGAATAGCCTTCGTGCCGATCAAAAATATTCATAACCGAGCATTGGTGGCTAGCCGAAATAAGTGTACCGAATATGTATATGTATAGTGTGACTATTACTTATTTATTAAAAAACACAAATTACATTATATTATGTGGATGCATACAGGTAATTAATACGAAATGTACCTACAGATACACTAAGCATCAAAATTAACGCACCACCTTAAAAATGGGACATTTTTGATGTCTCCTATTTCCTAAACCTGTTGTCCGATTTGAGTGATTGTTTTAGTATATTATAGCTTTATTCTTCAATAATATCGATGTAATAATATTATTGCTAAACAATTAAGTGCCATTGTATACCGGGTGTAACAATCACAGTATGTTTTTTCCTCAAAGTTTGGAACACGCTGTGGAATATTCTAGCGTATATAAAATGTTGAAATTAAAACTCAACTGTAGCCTTAGGCTTTCTTAACCTTTTGCTTTCCGATTAATTCGCTTATGTGGGATAATAAAAAAGTTAGGTACTTTAACAACTAGCCATTATATTCATCAATACAGGGTGTTTCTAAATAAGTGCGACAAACTTAAAAAGGGTTATTCTGCATGAAAAAATAATGACCATTTGCTTTATAAACATATGGCCGCAAATGTTTCGTGTCCGAGATGCGGGATGTTGAATTTTTCTTACAAATTGACGATTTATTTATTGCTCTAAAACCGGTTGAGATATGCAAATAAAATTTAGTAAGTTTTAAGAGGTAGTTATTTTGCATTTTTTGACATACAATTAAGAATTTTATATTTACCATTGGCGTGCATACGGGTCATATTACCCGGTCATATTACCCGTATGCACGCCAATGGTGAATATAAAATTCTTAATTGTATGCCAAAAATGCGCAATACATACCTCTTAAAAACTACCACATTTCATTTGCATATCTCTACCGGTTTTAGAGCAATAAATAAATCGTCAGTTTGTAAGAAAAAATTCAACATCCCGTATCTCGGAAACGAAGCATTTGCGAACATATGTTTATAAAGCAAACGGTCTTTATTTTTAATGCAGAATTACTCCTTAAAATTTGTCGTACTTATTTAGAAACACTCTGTATTGATGAAGGACATTGCTAGTTGTTAAAGTACCTAACTTTTTTATTATCCAACATAAGCGAATAAATCAAAAATCAGAATGTTAAGAAAGCCTAAGGCTACAGTTGAGTTTTAATTTCAATATTTTATATATGCTAGAATATTCCACAGGGTGTTCCAAACTTTGAGGAAAAGCACACTATTATTGTTACACCTGGTATACAATGACACCTATCTGTTTAGCAACAATATGATTACATCGATATTCTTGAAGAATAAAGCTATAACATATTAAAACAATCACTAAAATTGGACAACAGGTTTAGGAAATACAAGACATCAAAAATGTCCCATTTTTAAGCTAGTGCGTCCATTTTGATGCTCAGTGTATATATGTAAATATTTTCTTATTATTTTGTCTTGATAAATAATATGGGTAAAAAGCTTGTTTTGTTTTGTTTTGTTACATAAAATACTAGTCACTTGTTGTACTAAATTTAAAAAATTAGAAAAATTTACATTAGATTGGCCCTCCATAAAACTTGTTATAACATTACAAACGGTTACGATGGTCGATTAACTGTTTCTAAAACTTTTATAACAAGCAAGTGGGTGGTAATAATATGGTAGGTAGGTATAGAAATTAGTAGACAAAAATATGAAATCATTTTACGATCTGTAAAATACGCAGTACGCCGACCTTTGTCGACGATCGATTGAATTGGTACTCATAAACAGTAGTAATAAAGTATTATTACCTGAAAAACCCAAAATATACAAAGCAGCACTACAGGCCTTCGAGGGCCTTGCCGAGAAAACATAAAATACCAGACATAATTTTTAGGAAATTATAGGTAAAAATTTATTCATTGACCTGAATAATATTCGCTTAAACGGTATTATTTTATTAAAACGTATTCCTATAAACAGATAAATTTATTAAGGAGTAAATGAAAACGTTTCGGGAGCTCGAATTTATATTCCATAAACCGGGATATTCTTATAACCGGTACTCTAATAAACGGGCTCGATTGTAGTATGATGAAATTTGAATGACAAAAGGATTGCGATTTTGTGATGTGCCAGTCAAGTGATGATAGTGATGAAATGTCAGCTCTCACCAAGTCGTGCCTGATAGGTAATATACCCAACAGTACATCCGGGTCTTGTCCCACAATATGGAAGTGAGCTGCACAAGTGCGATCAGATCTTTCTTTATATTTAGCAGTTGAAATTCAAAAATGAACTGAATACGCAAAAGAGATTATAGGCAGCAACTCGAGTACCTTAGCGCACGAAATGACAGGGGGCAAGGAAATGACAACTTGGGCTTAAACGCACCAATCACAGGAAAGCAGCGCAGTAGTCATCCATGTTAAAACAAACTCATTTGATTTTCAAAAGCATCGATGTAGACCTCCTGAATGGCATCGCGCTAAACCTCTACCGCTTCACTCAACTTGTTCTGTTCTTAACCTTCGACATGCCACAAGAAAGCAGTTTCTGAACCTTGTTAATTTTATTAATACCAAGTTTTATTTTGTAGACGTGTATGGCAGCATCGAAGACCAACTAGTGAAGGGTTTCGATTTCAACGATGCTTCAATCAGAAGAGGGTTCATTCGAAAGGTATACTCGATACTTTGAGTGCAATTGGGCATAACAACTGCAGTAATATGCTGGTTTCTGTTCCACGAGCCGACTAAGCGATTTGTTCAACATCATTCTGCCGTTATGTACGTTTCCTTGGTAATTGCTGTAGTTACTATCATTGTATTGGCATGTTGTAGAAACGTCAGAAGAAAAACTCCAGCTAATTATATATTTTTGTTCATATTCACCCTGGCCGAAAGTTTTTCGTTAGGTTCAGTTGCTTCATTCTATGATGTAGATATAGTAGCTATATCTGTAGGAGTGACTGCAATCGTATGTCTTGGACTCACATTGTTCGCATTCCTAACAACATGGGATTTTCATAGTTTGTCTGGAATTCTCATGGTGCTATCTTTAGTTCTTGTTGCTTTCGGTATTACAGCTATCTTCTATCGCAATAATATAATTCGTCTGGTGTTAGGAGCAATAATTGTTCTGATTTTTTCAATATATTTGGTGATTGATACGCAAATGATGTTCAGAGAAGATAGCATGTTTAGCATTTACCCTGAAGAGTACATTTTCGCAGTGCTTAATTTGTATATGGATATTCTCAACATATTTATATGTATATTATTTCTTTTTGGACGCGATTCAAGATAATTTCTTCCATTATACGTGTTAAATTGTTTATATTTTTAAAAATAAATAAATTTTGAAACTACTTTTTTTACTTAAACCTCTTTTATTATAATCTATCTATACAATCTCAACCTAAATGTTTAGCTAGATAATAGACAATGAGTAATAGGACTGACAATTTAAGTGTTATGACATGTAGGTAGGCATTCAGTCATGCACCCCTTTTTTAATTTAGTTTTTTAATATTGACTATATTTGATACATAATTAAACTCATATTATGATCATTTTTTTTGGCTTGGACTTTAGTCTTTCAGCCAGTTTTAATCAAAAGTAAACATATTAAAGAATTTGTCAATTAGTGAAACATGGTTATTATGATAATATAACCATTTTTTACTTATTATTCTACCTACTCATTATAGCTAATAATTAACTATTTATATGGGAAATAAGCCACAATTAAATTGAAAAAAATAATTTTATTAACGTTTCGACGCCCAAATCGGGTGTCGTTGTCAAAATACAAAATACTACTAAAATAAACAAAGATGTTGTTGCTAAGTAAAATATTCTTATAATAATTTATTTAATCTGACTCATTTATATTGACAATTCAGACATATATTATGCATTTTAAAGTAGAAGACTTTAAAATGATATTGCCAATATTTATGAGTTGCGTTCCTGGGACGACTTTACTGAAAGATAGTTCATTCGATTACATGAAATCAACCCCAACTCAAGAATATCCGTCACAAAAAAATCATAGCATGTGATTTGTCTTTAAAAAGACAACCAAATGCAACGATGACAGTATGATTTTATATATGCTATGATTTTTTTGTGACGGATATTCTTGAGTTGGGGTTGATTTCATGTAATCGAATGAACTATCTTTAAGTAAAGTCGTCCCAGGAACGCAACTCATAAATATTGGCAATATCATTTTAAAGTCTTCTACTTTAAAATGCATAATATATGTCTGAATTGCCAATATAAATGAGTCAGATTAAATAAATTATTAGAAGAATATTTTACTTAGCAACCACATTTTTGTTTATTTTAGTAGTATTTTGTATTTTGACAACAACACCCGATTTGGGCGTCGGATTTGGGCATCGGAACGTTAATAAAATTATTTTTTTCAATTTAATTGTGGCTTATTTCCCATATAAATAGTTAATCATAAAAATGCCAAAAGGAAATAGCTTCAGAACAACATAGCTAATAATATAATGTTACTATGTTAATAAATACTACACCTATATTATACTATTTTGTTATCAAGAACACATAGTGTATACATTTTACAAATAAAAATATTAATGTTAATATTTAAATTAATTGCCAAAAGAATTAATAATTAATTCTTTTTTGTGTTTTCTTCCATGAGTCGCCACACATTGTTTTATCACTTTGTAGTAAGTACTGTTTCGCCTCTTCTGGCAAAGTGACGGTGTCTACAACATACTGGTTTTCCACCATTGTCACAAAAATCGCGGAATTTTGCGAACGGTTTCTATTCCTCTACCATAAACATGCAGGTTAGCAAGCTTGGTGTAGAGAGTAGGTACTATTTGTTAACAAAACTCCTTCTTAGGTACTACATTCGTTAATTTCCATGGAATTTTTAATCTGACCATATCTTGTAAATTGTTCACTACGTTGGTGATCTAGCGGTTGAGCTGTGGTACTTGTAACTGCAGTAGTACTCCATCTATTTTCTATATAATTCGTGAAGAACGTCGCCTGAGAACCAGAGCCATACAGGTGAAGATATTTAAACAGAATATGGTTGGCAATGCCACTTTCGACAAATTTAATAATGGTTTTATCGATTAGTTTAGTTAGAGGAGTGTCTTTTTTAACGAAAAATACACTTCCATGAGTAGCCACACATTGTATTATCACTTTATAGTACTGTTTCGCTTCTTCTGGTAAAGTTACGATATCTACAACATACTGTACTGTGGTACTTGTAACTGCAGTAGTACTGCAGACTAGGCAACTTTTATGGTATGGGCATGCAATGCGAATGAAAGACGACCGATGGTCAAAATAGACCTTAAATCTAGATTCAGTGTAATAAAAGAAGGAGAGAAAGACCAGCATTAGAATAGAAAGAAAGAAATCAGAGGAATAATGAGAGCTAGAGCCATAAATGAGAAGGAGTGGAGAAACGGTGGAGGTCGAAATGCGGGATTTGGGAGAGTCTGGAGGATCCAAGTAGATGTATGTTAGTATTAAAACCAAGATTTCAATTCTCTGTTGTGGTCAATTTTATACATTCTTATTTCAAAAAGAAATACGAAGAAACTTGCCAATAACCCCGTAGCTAATAAAATAAATGCTCCTACAAGTTTTGACATCCCAATGGTCCTAAAAAATCTATTTTCTATATAATTCGTGAAGAACGTCGCCTGAGAACCAGAGCCATACAGGTGAAGATATTTAAACAGAATATGGTTGGCAATGCCACTTTCGACAAACTTAATAATGGTTTTATCGATTAGTTTAGTTAGAGGAGTGTCTTTTTTAACGAAAAATACACTTCCATGAGTAGCCACACATTGTTTTATCACTTTATAGTACTGTTTCGCTTCTTCTGGTAAAGTTACGATATCTACAACGTACTGGTTCTCTACCATTGTTACGAAAATCGCGGAATTTTGCGATCTGTCTTCTATCCGCCTACCATAGACATGCAGGTTAGCAAGCTTGGTGTACAGAGTACTATTTGTTAACAAAAACTCCTTTTTGGGTACTACATTCGTCAGTTTCCATGGAATGTTTAACCTGACCATATCCTGCAAGTTGTTGACTACGTTGGTGATGGGGGGTCGAGCTGTGGTACTAGTAACTGCTGCTGCGTAGAAAGTACTGCAGACTAGGCAAGTGTAGAACCATACAGTTAACAAAAATTTTGCCGAATATAAATGGTACACGACCTGCAAGTTCACTCCAGCTCCTGTAAATATATGTAGAAGATCTAGGAAATATCTGGTTACATCGTTAAACTGACGCCGAAAATATTTTAAAGACCTAAATATTTTTTCAGCAAGCCATAGAAATATCGAACAAAATACAAATAAACCTACGGTGGGCCAAGACACAACAGAACGAAACGTGTAATATACAAAGAGTATATCTGGATACAAAGTGGGCTTCTTTACTAAAAAAGTAACACAGATTTGATGAGTCGATTTAGTTAGTTCTAAATTTCTGTTATATGCGTTGAGTGGCCATCGGGAACATCCACAAATGTCTTTTGTTCCGGCCTCTACTTCAGGAATAGTGTTGAACCACATTGATCCGTCTGTAGTGTCATAACTGTAGATAGAGTAATTTACTTGATCGTGGAGTGTTTCTTCCAAAAGAACTTTTTCTGTTCCATCGATTGTGTTGTTATCTGTAATATATAGAGTGCTATAAAGAGAAATTCAAAATCTGAAAGAATCTATTGAAAAATTACATTTATGGTTGTATTTTATGTCTAAAGGAGGTTAGTAGGAAGCCTAAGTTCAAGTTTGTACAGCTGCCCTTGTTCTCCGGCCGTAATCTTAGAAAAAGGTTGTGGATTTAGAGCTAAACCTTCTACACACAATGGATTGATTGAAGCAGCCACATTCATTTCCCAATCTATTAATGGGCATCACACATATGTAAACAGTAGGCATCTTTCTAGACGTCAAGAAGGCCTTCAACCAGATTTGGTACTCAGACCTGATAAGAAACTTTACCTTACTGGACTGCCAACCAATTTCATTAAAATTGTACATTCCTAACTCTCCAATCGAACAATACGCGTCAAAAATGCACGTTAAGAAAATGTAACATTTCAATGGATTATTAGTATTTATGTTTATTTAATAACTTATAATATATATTTATTTACCTACTACCATATAGGGTGGACAATGGAATGTGTTGACTGTAACCGGAGACCTGAACTTTGGTACCCACTTTGTCTTTTTAATCAGTGGCGCCACTGTCTTAGACCTAAATTTCTTTCCAAAATCTAACTCTAACGTCTGATTTGTTCTTAACACATTAACAATTATTTTGAATCCCACTGTAACATTTTGAAAATAATTTTCTTCGATTTCTTCTACTACATTAATAACAGTACATTCAATGGCTTTTTCATTAACTGCAATCGTTAGAAACTCGGAAGACAAATAAAAATTTGGTTCTGCTGTCGTTATTAATACCATTTTACCCCAAGAACGAAACATTTTGAGTACCTCATCTGTAGTACCAATTTGTTCCAAATGCTCAACAGTTTCAGCAAAGATTAAATACTCATCGCATATGAAAGTAAGCATTTCTTGTGAAATATTTAACTGAACGGTAATTATTGGTATATTCGTTAATGTGAGAATTGAATTTATTTTTTGAGTTATTACCGGTGAAAAATTTTCTTCATATACGTAGAAAATGCAGCGACTAAAGTAGTTATCAAATATTGACTTCAGAAATTTTTCAACGGTGACATATTTTTCTAGAAATTAAAATTATAATTATTAATATATAAAATAAAAAACTAAAATTATATATAATAGAAAAGATAGCAAAAAATTACAATAATGAATGATGAAATTTGAAAGATATCTTCAAACGTGCTAGAATAAAAATAATGAGATCAGATAGTCAATAGTCAAAGTGTTGGTGAAGAAATCCATCAACATAAATATATGTAGGTATATTAAGCACAAGAAAGTTTTGACCGAGTAAGACTCAAATATGTAATACAACTTCTCTATAATAGATCTTCTTCTTCTTCTTCTTCTTCTTTTTGTATAGACATGACTCTGTCTGTTTTTTCAATGTGCCTGTAGTAAGTTGTCTTTCCATCGTTTTCGTGGTCTTCCCACTGATCGTCTTCCTATTGGGAAACCGTCTCTCGCTGTTCTGACTATCCTATTATTTGTTGTCATTATCTGTACTTTTAGCTCTGTCCCATAGAGTCTTACCATAGATTTTTCGAGGGGTTTTCATCTCCGCTGTTTCGAGCAATCTTTTTGTCCTCTCTGTGTCGGGTCGTGTTTCTGCCGCGTATGATGGTTGATTGGTCTGATGACTGTTTTGTAAATTCTGCCTTTCATTTCTTTTCCGATATTTTTATTTCTCCATATTGTGTCATTCAGGCAACCTGCGTCTCGGTTTGCTCTATTCACTTGATCTTCCACTTCTGTTTCGAGCCTTCCGTAGCTAGATAGTGTGATGCCTAGGTATTTAAACTCCATTACTTGTTCTATTATCTGACCTTCCAGCTCCAATTTACATCTTATTGGATCTGCTGTTATAACCATGCATTTTGTATTTTGTGAGGAAATTAACATGTTAAATTTTCTGGCGATTATGTTGAATTGGTGCAGCATACGTTGTAAATCATCTTCACTTTGAGAGATTAATATTGGATCGTCCGCATAGCAGATTATTTTAAGTTGTTTTTCCTCCCATTTGGTATCCCTTTTTAGTTCTTACTTTTTTTATTATTTCGTCCATGATCAGGTTGAACAATAAAGGACTCAAGGAATCCCCCTGTCTTATCCCATTGCCGGCTTCAATTGGGTTAGTTAATTCATCATCCACTTTTACTTTTATTGTGTTGTTCTGGTAGATGTTTTCGATCGTTTTAATTATTCCTAGAGGTAGGTACCTCTCTCGAGTATAACAAATGGATAACGTCCTTTAATGTCACCCTGTCAAATGCTTTCTTAAGGTCCACGAAACATAAATATGCCGGTTTGTTGTATTCCAAAGATTTCTCTTGAACTTGCCTCATTATACAATATATTATAAATATTATATTATAAATATAGCGTCAGTGCATGACCTTCCCGATCTAAAACCTTGTTGTTCTTCTGCTAATGTTATAATTTCATTCAATTTGTTTGTTATCACAAGAGAGGTATTAGGATGCTTGATCTCCATTCTTGTGGTATTCTGTTTTGTTCTATTATTTTTTGTATTAGTTTTAATAGTTGTTTAGTTAGATCTTGTCCTCCGTACTTTAGGAGTTCGTTCGATATTCTGTCCTCTCCTGGAGATTTTCTATTTTTTAATTTTCTTAATGCTTCCTTTACCTCTCCCTCCTCGATGTTTATTTCTTCGTTTGTTGTAACTTCAGGTGTTGGTGGTTTATTATCGTCGCCTTTAGCAAATAGAGATCGGAAGTAGTATACCCATGTTTCCTTCTGAAGATAATAGATAATAGATAATCTATCTAATTAGCCGGCTTCGGTACATATTTTTGGACATAGGCCTCCCAATCATTTTCCATTTTTCTCTGTCTGTTGCTACAGTTATCCACCTAGAGCCGACGTGCTTCTTGGGTAGTGGGTAGGAACTCTCTTGGAGTCCCTTGGATTCTATTGGATAGTCCTATCAGGGAAAGTGAATCAATCCCTGTCCCCGCAGCTTCCAGGAGCTTCTTGACCCGGGAAGCTAGCACCTGCTAAGGATCCCTTGTCCAGGGTCACGAATGAAGTCCAGAACGGCATCCAAGGCGACGAAGAATACTTTCGGTACGGCGAAGATGGCGGAGCTGGCAACCCTTGATTTTAGGGATAGTAAAAAATCAGAAACCAGTAGCGTCTGTCTCAGAATGAGCGGCTACAAACAGCGTCTGACCCAGAATGGGCGGTTGAATAAGAACTCACCAACCCGAATGGCAAGAGTGGTGTTTTAACTGCCATTATCCACCTCTTTTTATCATGGCGAAAAATAAAACAAAAGGAAATGGTCGCCAGGTGGTTAAAAAAATTTCTGAATCCCACACCTCAAAGGTCTGCCTCACAGAATCTAGGGAAGGAAATAATTCTCTCTTGATAGATAAAAACAAAAACCTCTACCAAAACAACAAAATGGATGTCAGAATAGATAGATATCTTACAGAACCTATAGACCTAGGCAGCGGAATAAGATAAAGAGCCTCATTGAGCTCTATGCTCTCTAATTTAATCATGGATGAAATCATCAAAAGCGTCTACAAAGGAAGAAGACACAGAATGGGGAAAAAAAGTAAAAATACTCTGTTACGCAGACAACGATTCATAATAGAATATATGCAGGAAACTAGATATAGGTAGACATCAGAAATTCACAATTTGGATTCCGTAACAGCCTAGGAACAAGGGAGGCACCACTCGAACTTAACGTCCTGTCGCAAAGATGTCTTTGAAGGTGAATCAAGAACTGTACGTGTGTTTTATAGACTATAATAAGGCTTTTGATAGGGTTAGACGTGACCCACTGATTGAAGCATTAGAAAAAAGAAGATTAAACCTCAGAGATGTAAGAATAATTCCAATCTTATACTATGGCCAAAAATCAGTAGTGAAACTAGAAGTCATAACATCAAAAGAAATAGAAATACAAAGAGGTGTTGGACAAGGATATTTTCACCAATATCAGAGATAGAGACCTCAAAGAAGGTGACTGGGAGAATAAAGTGCTATGGAGGATGAAACTTATTATGGAAAAAAGCCATAAAAGAAAAATAAAGAAGAAAAAACTAAATCTAATATTATGTATGACTTATCTAGGCTAACCTTGTAATGTATGATTTATTGCTAAACACAGAATAATATATTTAAACAAATTCATTGTTTTAATCAACTTCGTAGAGACACACCAAATAGCTGTTTTTTAACGTATGTGCATGGTTAAATAGTACAAGTTATTTATTATTAACATGCAAGTAACAATTACTACATAATTTGGTCTATTGATTTCGCTTTGCATTACGTTATACAAACAACGAAAACCAACTCAAATAGACTGCTCAAAGTATGTTACTTATTTTGTAGTAAACGTTAAAACAAAGAAAAATACAAAATTTAACTGCATTTTTCTTAATTGGCTTAAATCCATTTAGATACAAAAACTTCTTGAACAGAAAAGAAATAACAACAAAAACAAAAATGATTGTAATTATATTAAACAGTGTACCAACCTGTATTCATCTACGAAGCTGAAAACTGGGTACTCGACGAAAAACAAACAAAGCGAATGCAAGCAAGTGAAATGAAATACTTGAGGAAAGTGAAGAAACGAAGACATTAGACAAGAACTAGGAACGAAATCACTAAAGGCTAAAGCAGAAGAAAATAAATTGAAATGGTAGGGACACATGATCAGAATGAACGAAACTAGAGAGGTGAATAATATATCGGAAGCGAGAAGAATAGGTAAGAACCGTAGAGTACGACCAAGAAAAACATGGAACAATAGCATAAGCGAGATTCTCGAAGAAAGAGGGAAGACATGGACTGAGGCGAAGGAAATAGCTAGAGACAGAAAAGAGTGGCGTAAATTTATAGAAAAAATTTAAGAGAGCTTGTACACCTCGATACCTTTGAGTATAAGAGGTTTTCGATCATGTATGGATGTAGATACGGGATCCCAATATTTTATTAACTTTTCTAATATTGAACGTGGGGAAAAATTAAGAGATCTATCTATGGTAAAATCAGCCAAAAACAATACAGACGAAATTAAAAAAAAAACAAGAAATAGGGCCCGGAGAGCTCAGGCGGTACCCACATAACAATGATGTTCGCATCATGTTCAAAGCATATACTACCAACATTCGACAGATTATATTCTTTTTAGTACATGCGTAGTACAAGCGTAGCATGTACCATAAAAAACATTCTAAATTTTATGTTCTTTGCATATACTTTAAAGAATATTCTCGTACCGAATATACTGAGCACATTCGTGTACGTAGTATCTCAGAATATTTGTAAAAGTACATTCTTGGAATATACCTTCATCGAATATACTTTAAAAGTATGTGCTTAACACATACTTGTACGTATGTACTTTTAAAATATCTTAAAAAAAATATGTATGTATAGGACGAATAATGTTAGCCTTATCGATTATCAACTTATTATTTTTATAATAATTAATAAAATTTATGTATGTATATAGGTATCCCGGACGAATTCATTTCTCAAAATTGGTTTAATTGTAGGTATGGTAAAAAAGTTTAAAAATTAATTTGTATTAAAGAAAAAAAAATCGTTTTCATTTTGATTTTACCATGAGTATTTTTACATCGTTGGAATTTAAAGTTTGGAAAGAATACACCATCACAGATCGTAAAAGATCGGAATAATGCAAACGGAAATGACCCTTCTCATCCTACCTGCGTAGAAATTAACAAAGGTTTTATAAAAATGAAAACACAAACATTAAACAGGCACAGTGCACAGTCATTATTTGTATTTGTATCCAATCTATGCTTGATGCTGTTAGGAGGAAGATGAACGACAAAGTAGACTAGGAACTAGGACTAGGAACATACATAATCTCTTTATTTTGTTTGTGGTACTTGAAAATATTAAATTCATTTTGGCAACTCAATATTACTCAATATAAATAGTAGGTAAGTACAAAATATATAAATTTTAGTTATAGTTTAGTTTCACTAAATATTATATTATTATATAATAATTATATTTAGGTATTATATTTATAAATTCAGCATGTTTATTTTGATATGCACATAATACCTAAATATAATTTAAGTAAGTATATGTTATACTGGGTTGGGATAAAGTATGGAACCAAGCAAATATCTTTGATACGAAAAGAACAATATTTATGAAACTTTGCATGCAAGTACAGTGACACAAAAGGCATCTGTTGCCATACTTTTTGTTACTACTCCACTTCCGATTTCACCGGAAATACCCTTAACTTATTTAATTTAAATGGGACATCCTGTATATTTTTGCGGATTTTAAAAGAACTTGTTATTTTTAATTCATACATACCAAATTTGGTAAAAAAAAATTGTTAAAAAGTGGCTGTAGATAATTTTTTGTATTAATACAACGTAGTAGAAAATAAACGAGCACCATCTATACTGTAGACTAAAATTGTTGTTTACATGCACTGCATGACTTATTTGAATTTAGTATAGTAGGTAAAACTGTTACTGAACTAATTAACAGAAATAAGTTATATTAAAAATGGTTTATTTTAGTGAAAAAGATCGTATTAAAATATTAATGATAATGGGTTATGGTGAATTTTCATTTTTGGAAGTGAATTTTCCAAATCGATGGATTGGACGTAGAGGATTCATAGAGTTGCCCGCTCGTTCTCCGGACCTCAACCCGTTAGCTTTTTTTCTTTGGGGTTATCTAAAATCACGTGTTTACGTTAGGCGACCAACATGCTTGCAGGATTTGAGACAAAGAATAATTGATGAATGTGAACTAATACGTGGAGAAATCTTGCAAAAAGTGACTCACGAATTTATTTATAGGCTTGTACGTTGTCAGGAGGTGAACAGCAAACATTTTCAACATTTGAAATTATTTTTTTTTTATTTTTAATATCATTGGTCTAACTTAAATAAATTAACCTATTTTTTAACTATAAAGAGATTTATTTCTTGTTTTAATAGTTTTCTCTTCCAAGCTTGGTATGTATGAATTAAAAATAACAAGTTCTCTTAAAATCTGCAAAAATATACAGGGTGTCCCATTTAAAGTAAATAAATTTAGGGTATTTCCAGTGAAACCAGAAGTGGAGTAGTAACAAAAAATATGGCATCAGATGCCTTTTACATGCATGCAAAGTTTCATAAATATTGTTCTTTTCGTTTCAAAGATATTTGCTTGGTTCAATACTTTATCCCAACTCTGTATACTTACCTATATAATATTTATATCAATAACTAAAATTTATATGTACCTACTTACTTTTTAAGTAATATTGTAAAATGTACTAATTACATTCTCGTTTGCAATTTGAATATGTAAATATGATAGTTGGTAGAACCTAGGATGAGATTAGCTGATGCTGAAAACATACTTCTGAGCAATATAGCATTTGCTTGGAATAATCTTAAAAGTATATTCTTCCCACATACTAAAAAGATGTACAGTAGTATATTCTAAGTATATAAATAGAAGGTTTATAGCACTTCCTTGGAATATTCTAAAAAGTATATTCTTGGTATATACTGAAAAGAAGTGCGGTAGTACATTCTAAGTATATAAATAGAACGTTTAAGTACTGTAATGTAGTATATACTCAGCATCTGCTCTGCACATTCGTAATGGTAATTACGCATATTCTCAGCATATACTTTTTCTGAAAAGTATGTTCTAAGAACATGAAATTGTTATGTGGGTAGTATGTCTGACTTCCACGCAGGTAGGTCGGGGTTCGAAACTCAGCGGCGGTGGGAACATGTAGACTTTTTAAATGTCTATAGGCCCCAGTTCGACACAGCCTGCATAACATAACCTTGGGTAAAACCAGGGGTAATATTAGGCAGTTGAAGCGTAGCACTGGCCCTGGACCTCGATTTTTGACCCTTTCCTTCGTTATCGAACGTATTCGCTTCGTATCTCTTTAGTACACGACACAAACACGTTCGATAACGAAGCAAAGGGTCAAAAATCGAGGTCCTGTTAACTTCCTTGTATACCGTAGGCCCTAGATATATAGGACTACTATGCTATAATCCCAAAGACGCGTTAGCGGTATATAGTCCTGTCGCCAGTGGGAGTACAACGGCCCCTCTTAATTCAGATGGACTTACCCAAGCTTTTTTTAAGTATTTTGACCCATATAACACGAATTTTTTGGGTAACAGTCGATCCGGATGTCGATAAGATTGTTATAAACAAAGAACTTGAGGAATCACATAACAGCGATTTTTCGCAAAACAAAACATTGTTTTATATTTTTTGGGTCATTCTAAGCAAAAAATGTTTTTACAAGGTTTTTCGTAGGATGCACAGTTTTCGATATAAACGCGGTTGAACTTTCAAAAAATCGAACAATTGCAATTTTTGAACCCGAATAACTTTTGATTGAAAAATAAAATAGCAATTCTGCTTACTGCATTTGAAAGTTCAAGTCAAATTCTATCGGTGTTGATTACTTTAATTGCTAAAAATTAATTTTTTTATTGTTAAACAAAGCTATAAACACATAGTGATTGAATGATATTTTCAATGCATTTCTCATTTGAAATCCAACGAGTAGGCGCGCATACAGACAATTTCTACGTAGATTACGTACATTAAAACGCATGCATTGGGCACGGCAAACACTATGTGTTTATGGCTTTGTTTAACAAATAAAAACTGAATTTTTAGCAATCAAGAGGTCCCGGGTTCAAATGCCGGACGATTCATATTTTTTTGAAGTTATACTTCTTTAGGCGCGATTGAGATTGAGGGTGAATTTATATTGATCTGCGCGCATGCGCACACCGACAGTATGGTATTAGTCGTTATACGGGCTCTGATTGGGCGTTGAGATGATCTGTCAATAATAAATAATTGTTCAATATGAAGGTAAACAGATGTATAATATATTAGTTTTATTGTTGTGAGGACAGAAACAAAAAAGTTTATAATTTGTAGTGACATTTAAATAGTTTTTAAAAGCAACAGGTACGTAATAATTGTAAATGCATCATAGGTACCTACCTATTTGAACCTACCAAAATACATAGTATGTAATACTTTTATTTACATAATTTGATTACCATCAAAATTTCTATCAATGTTCACCTAATATATTGTTTTCTTACTCTATGTTTTGTTGTATTTTTTCAATTTTAAATCATTTCAATTCAAAATCAAAATAATTTAATTTAATTCAAAAATGTCAAAAGCTTAATCCCGTTTAGTTAGTCGATCTTCGCACATAATGACACATTGCCTCCGCGGCGAAGCGTTTAAGGCGAATGAACCCCAATATACCAACCGCGCTGATAGCTGGTTCGAATCCCAATAAAAACTTTTATTTTTTTATTTTTTTTTTATACATTTTATGATTGTAAGTATATTTATTATATAATTTTATTTTCAGAAAATACGTATTTAGTTAAAAAATTTTCCGACAATTAATGTTCAGAAACCATTTGTGGCATTTTTAATGTGTTTGTGTGTGTTTTATTCTTTTATTATTTTAATTTTTGGCATTGTTTTAATAAAAATGTTTGAGAAGTAGTAAGTATAAATTAGTTTAATATTTAAATAAAATATAAATAAAAATTATATTAATTTCGTTTAAATCATATAATAGAAGTATAACTTCTTATGTGCGTACAAAGTACACACACATTCTTTTTTATACTTTTGGTATCGTTTTAATATTTTTTTAAAGTGGTAGGTAAAGTAAGTTAGTTTAATATTTAAATAAAATACAAATAACCTGTTAAGTATATTAATTTCGTTGAAATCATAATAATAGAAGTATAACTTCTTACGTGCGTACAAAGTACACACACATTCTTTTTTATTTTTTTTATTATTATTATTCAGATTTAGCCATACGGCTCACACTCCCTCTAAGGGGAAAATTGACTCATCCCAGATACCTACGGTATCAAAAGGATTGAGCTCTGGTGGGACTCTTTCCGTGTTATCGAGCCCTAGGTGACTTGGAACGCAGGTGTATCTCCCAAAAATTTTCGTACACTTCTGGCCGTCGCAAGCAGTACAGCTTTCTGCATGGTCTTATAAATATGTTCATTGAGACCCAGCTTTTTTATGCTTTCGAGGAGGGTCTTCGGAATGACTCCAGTAGTAGATATAACAATAGGTATCGTCTGGGTACTTTGCATTCTCCATTGTCTCCGTATTTGAATTTCCAGATCTCTATACTTGGCGATCTTTTCAGTAAATTTACTACGTAGATTATTGCTGTTAGGTATCGCCACATCAATTAGTGTTGTTTGTCTTGTTAATTTATTAACTAGTACGAGATCTGGTCTATTATGTGCCACTGTTTGGTCTGTGAGCACACTGCGGTCCCAGTATAGCTTGTAGTTGCCATCCTCAAGCATACTCTCAGGAACGTATTGATAATATGGGAGATGGTCCGTTTGGAGAAGTCCCAACTTGTTAGCTATCTCTTGATGAATGATTTTTCCCACTGCGTCATGCCGTTCCTTATATTCAGTTGCAGCAAATGCCTGGCAGCCCCCTGTAATATGTTGGATGGTTTCTTGGGCTTGACATCCATATCGGCATCTGTCGTTTTGAACCTGAGGGTCTTTGACGATATATTTCAGGTAATTTCTGGTTGGTATAACCTGATCCTGAATGGCCAGTAATGAACCCTCCGTTTCAGGGAACATCTTTCCTGATGTCAACCAATAGTTCGACGCTGTATTGTCGACATAGTCTTGGCTGACCTCATTGGGATGTCGCCCGTGCAGAGGTTTACCCATCCAGGCGCGCAGTTTTTCGTCCTTAGTAAGGTGGTTTAAGCGCATTTCTGGTTCCCTCAGTTTGATCGGTGTTGTGTCATCTACTGCGCAAATTGCGCGGTGTAGAGTAGATGTCTCAGCCTGCATCTGAAAATAAGTTCTTAAATTAGCAATTTGTTTATCTAATTGCTCACCTATATCCATAAGTCCTCTTCCTCCTAAATACCGGGGTAATGTCGTTCGTTCTACTGCACTTTTAGGGTGGTGTTTTTGTGCCTTTGTGAGGTGTGTTCGTACTTTTCGCTGAAGATTTTCTATATCCGTTTTTGTCCACTTAACAATACCAAATGAATAGCCAAGCGCGGAACAAGCGTAGGTGTTTAGTGCCTTAAACAAATTTTTACTGTTAAGCTGTGAACGAACCAGCTGTTTTACCCTTCTTGTAAACTCAGCAGTTATCTCAGTTTTCATTTGCTTATGGTCAATTTTCCGCGCCTGCTTTACTCCAAGATATCTGTACATATCGTTGTCGCCCATAGCCTCGATGTTCTGGCCATTTTGCATATCGAATCCACCGGGCTGTACCTTTCCTCTGACTACATTCAAAACACGGCACTTGTCTAGACCGAACTGCATACTAATATCATTAGAGAATGTTTCTACAGTTTTTAGCATCTCTTCCAGGTGTTCTCGAGTGGAAGCCATTAATTTCAAATCATCCATATACAACAGATGATTGAGCTTCGCTACCACAGTATTATTGCTTTTAATGCTAAAACCTGAGTCATTGGAGTTTAATAGCTGGGAAAGGGGGTTCAAAGCTAAACAGAACCACAATGGACTCAACGAGTCTCCTTGAAATAGGCCCCGGTTGATTGCGATATTTTCGGTTTCGATATTGTTTTCACCAGGTATTTGGAGGTGAATTTTAGTCTTCCAATCTCTCATTATATGCCTTAAAAAGGTCACTATGTTATCATCGACTTTGTATATTTTCAATATATCTATTAGCCATTCATGCGGTACTGAATCAAAGGCCTTTTTATAGTCAATAAAAGCAGTAAAAAGGTTCCTTTTTTTAGTGAATGCCTGGTTAGAAATGACTGAGTCGATGATAAGCTGTTCTTTGCAACCCATGGAACCCTTAGCGCATCCTTTCTGTTGAGGCTCTATGATATTGTTTAGAGCACAATGTTGGTAGATACGCCGGGTTACACAGGATGTGACCAATTTATACAAAGTTGGAAGACAAGTAATTGGGCGGTACTTGGATGGATCTTGGGTGTTATTTTGATCCTTGGGTATTAAATAAGTAGTTCCCTGAGTTAGAAATGATGGTAATGCCTGCGGATTAGAAATAACATGATTAATTAATGTTGATAAGCACTCATGAATACTCCAAAACTTTTTAAGCCAGAAGTTCTGAACTCCGTCTGGTCCAGGAGATTTCCAGTTATGAAGCTCTTTGATGACATTTGAGACTTCTTCAGTCGTGAATGGTTCGTAGTTAGCAGTGACGTAGTGGTGACATTTGTGCGTCGTATCTTCTATCCAGCCAGCATTGTTGTTAAAAACAGCTGGTGTGGAAAGTTGATTTCCCCAAAACTCATGAATTTCTTCTTGGCTTGGGTAAGACTTGTCGACACTTTCTACGGTGGAATTGAGTTTTCGGTAGAACGCCTTCTCAGAGTTCTCAAAAAGTGCATTGTCACATTTTCGGTTGTTACTAACTTTATACCTTCTTAATCGTCCTGAATAGACGGAGAGTTTTTGTTTTAATGTATCCAGACACTGTTGGGCTGTGTTATTTTCTGGATCGTATCTCGAGTGTCTTGCAGTGCTCCGCATTATTTCTTCAGCTCTCTTAATGACTTTTCTACTTGTTACACCTCTTATATATTCTGTGACTTGACCAATATCCCTACGCAGTAATTCAATTTTTCCGAGAAGTCTTTTTTCCCATGGTGCAATTCTGTTACCAGTCCTTCCGTTATTAGTACCCCGTCGTGTTCTGATCTTAACGCCCATTACATTGGCAATTGCTGTTGCTGCACAATAGATTAGCATATGCAGATATTCCAATGTGTGGGCTTCTACGACATAATTGGGTAGGACTTCAGTGTTCACAATTTGTAACAGCGCACCTAGTTGCTTACAAGAGTTTATTCGTGGTAGCGGTGGTCTGCTAAGTGGATTTGTTCCATTAAACTCTTGTACGGCACGAGCCATTTCGTTTGCTAGACTATCGCGCAACTCGTTGTTTTCCTGCTGTGTATTGTCAGGTTGAGTTTCTGGTATGGGAATCTCAGGGATCTGCTCATCAAGGATTTCATTAGGGACTTGATCTAAAACTAGCCCTTGGTTGTTAATCTCCCGTTCGACTTCGCTTTTGATCGTATTGCGTCTAGCCTCTGGGATAAGGTTGTTTCTTATGATTACCCGGTATTGATCTGATACTCTTTGCTCCGATACTTGAATATCTGGGTACTCCCTGCAAAATTCGGCATACAGCTGTTGTCTGTAGCCGATCGTTTCTTGACCGAAGTTTGTCACCTTATAATAGGAGCGCAAAATGCTTTCGTTAATGGACACAGTCCATTTCATGCGCTGCCTCGGTCGTCCCGCTTGAGTGAGCGCCGGCTGATGTTCCAGCGCAGCACCTTCAGCGGGTGGAGCTCTTGCTGTTGTTTGGCTCGCTTGTGGTTGTTGTTGTTGTTGGGCTGTAGCTGATTGTATGACAGGGGCCCGCCTCCTCAACACCCTGCCACCGACGTCCCGCATGCTGTCACGTCCAGCGCCGGCTCCAGACGTGCCCTGGTGATCCCCAGGCAGCGATCCTAAACATAAATTATTATTCTCCATTCTCATGGGTGTGCATTTTATACCTACTGCCAGGTGTCAGTTTTTGTTCCACGGCAAGTATCCCTGCTACTCTCTGGGTACTGGCGCTACGAATACCCAGAAAGCATCCCCCATTCGCAGGGGGCCGCGCCTGATAGAAGAACTGACAAAAAACTCCCACAGGGTATTATTATTATTATTATTATTATTATTTCTTCTTTACTGGTCTATACTTAGATTTTGACAAATGTATCAAAATTGCAGAGATTAATTAATAAAATTTGACTCAAAAAGTGAACTAATTCAAGGCTTATTTTAAAATTCATTGTTTTTTTGAGAAATGGTTGATAACTAAAAAAAAACTGAATTATTTTCAACCCAATGATCACGCGCAGATTTTCACAATCAATAGTTGAGACATCACATCCTTCGCACAGAATCCGAACGGAGTAGATGGAAAATACGGAAAATGGCATTTCCCGCTACGTAACATTTTCCAGTTGCTGTTTGTAAATTGTAATGGGTCTGTGATAGAAAGCTCAAAATGTATTGGTTAGGAGAGTAGTCTAAGATTTTGTATAAAGGTAAGAAGATGGTTCTTTCTTTATTATTCAAAATTGGAATTAGGAAATAATATAACAAATTGTAAATATTTTCAGATTTGTATTTATACTGTTGGTTTAATAAGTGAAAAAGATAATAATTTTAGAACATTAGCAGTAAAAGTGGTTTACAAATTTCTACGCTATTTTCTTTTGTTTTCCTTCGATGCCATTGGTTCTGTTTTATAAACATATTAAGCAAAAAAAACATGTTTGAGACTTTAGAATATTTCAAGTATCTCAAAAGTTTTTTTAGGTAACATATTGTTCTTCTTAACGTGCCGTATCAAGTCCCCTCATTGACGTGGGCGATTAACATGACAAAACTGTCTCTGTCTCGAGCTATTCTAAATTGTTGCTCTGCTTTCTTTATTCCTGTTCACTCTCTGATATTTTTCAACCAAGTTTACTGTTTTCTACCAATTCCATCATATAAGTTGAAAAATATGCTACATTTGTCAGAATTGCCGTCCATGGTATTTTTAGTGTACGTCTGTGTAGCCACATTTCAAAAGCCTCCAAACGATTAATGGTGGATATTTTTAATATCCATGCTTCGACATCATATGAGGACTGGTCAAATGTAACATTTAATCATGCGCTTTTGAAGTTGAAGTTGCAAGTTAAGGTCGCCTCATATTATAATGCACGTCGCGTTTTCGGCACGTAGCGTTTCGTTTGCGAAAAATATAATTTAATGGTTTTTAAATTGAACCATTCATATTGTGCGTATAAGACACGTAACGTAGCGTATAAGACACGTTACGTCTGCGTTCGGTTCATTCGAAAACAATATTTTTCGGATGTTGACAGCTACGGGTCGTTTTCCCCTCGTTGTTTATTTAGGTATTTCTTTGAATTTGATACAGAGTATTTAGACCGGTCAGTATCGTCGCCCTCGCTAGCGAAATTATTCCTATTCGATTTTTTGCACAAATTTACTCAATGTCCTTATAACATATCCACAGGGTGCCAGACGGTGCCGCGCCGTGGTCGAAAAATTGTTTAAACAATATTTTTTAAACAAATTCACAAAAATATTTTTTCATTCGAGCAATATTTTTTTTAGATAATTTGGGTAATTCTGAGCAAAAAAGGTTTCTTGTCATTTTTCTCTAAAATTGCGAAAATGGCTATTTTCAAGGCTTAATAACTCGATTAAAAATTATTATAATGAATTTCAATAAGTGACCAAATCAAGTTTCAAACAACTTCTTCAAGGTCCTGAAGAGATTTTTGTCATTATTTTATTACAAAGCTGTTATTTTTAACTATTAACAATTACCGCTATAGTCCAACTGTATCGTCGCCCTCGTTAGCGAAATTAGATTTTTTTGCACAAACTTACTCAAAAAGAGGACCTTATAACACATCAACAGGGTTCCGGGCGGTGCCGTGGTCTAAAAATTGTTTAAACAATTTTTGTTAAACAAATTCACAAAAATAATTTTTTAGTAATAATTTAATTAAACCCAAATTAATAATAATTTGAGTTATTCTGGGCAAAAAAGGTCTCTTGTGATTTTTCTCTAAAATTGATTGTTGTCGAGTTATATGGCAATTTCCGCATTTTTGCAAGATACGTTTTTTGCTAAGAATAACCCAAATTATCTAAAAAAAATCGTTCGTAATGAAAAAATTATTTTTGTGAATTTGTTTAATAAGAATTGTTAAAACAATTTTTTGACAAGGGCACCGCCCGGCACCCTGTGGATGTGTTTGTTATAAGGACTCTTTTTGAGTAAGTTTGTGCAAAAAAATCTAATCGAAATAGTTTCGCTAACGGGGGCGACGATACAGTTGGACTATAGCGCTAATTGTTAATAACTAAAAATAACAGCTTTGTAGTAAAATAATGACAAAAATCTCTTTGGGACCTTAAAGAAGGGGTTTGAAACTTGATTTGGTCACTTATTGAAATTCATAATAATACTTTTAATCGAGTTATTAAGCCTTGAAAATGGCTTTTTCGCATTTTTCAAATTTTTAATCGCATGTAACTCGACAACAATCAATTTTAGAGAAAAATGACAAGAGACCTTTTTTGCCCAGAATGACCCAGTTTATCTAAAAAAATATTGCTCGAAATGAAAAAAATACTTTTGTGAATTTGTTTAAAAAAAATGTTTAAACAATTTTTCGACCACGGTACCGCCCGGCACCCTGTGGATATGTTATAAGGACTTCTTTTTGAGTAAGTTTGTTTAAAAATATCGAATCGGAATAATTTCGCTAGCCGGGGCGTCGATACTGCTCGGTCTAATTTAAAAAGTAGTTTTCGAGGCAATTTGTCATGTAAACATGTGTTGAGACAATAAACACATCTGCACCGCACCAAACTGAAACCAACGTAAACGTTCTATGTATGATAATGTGAATGGGCAGTCCGATTTCCGGTCTGCAAACGCTACGTGCCGAAAACGCGACGTGCATTATAATATGACGCGACCTTTAATCATCACAGAAGAATGACCTCATTTTTAAAAATGTTGTGCTATGCGGGCTATCTCGATTCTACATTTTATCTCTTTATCTGAATCTAGTTGTTCAGTAATATGGCAACCAAGATATTTAAAACTTGGGACTCTTTGAATTGTATGACGGAACGGCTAAACACCATGTATTTTTTTGGAACATTTTATGTTTAAAAACTCAAACATGAAGTAAAAACCACTTCTATGTAATTGGTATATTTATTAAAAATTTTAAAAATCCCAATGGATTGAAAAAATGTGTCCAATTCAGAACGTTTTCGGACCTATCAGTCCATCATCAGTAAATTCGAATACTTGCTAAATAGCCCCAGAACCAAACAATGGTTGAAATTATAATTCAATCTACATTATATTGTAGTGATATTGAACAGGCTAAACGCCGATGTTAAAAGATATAACCTCCGGGAACATGGTGAAACTCTACCAGGAAACCTAATCAACCATCTTACGCCAACGTTGACTACCAAGTTTTTCACTTGGTAGTCAACAGTCACTTGGTAGTCAACGTTGGCCTAAGATGGTTGATTAGATTTCCCGGTAGAGTTTCACCCTGTTCCCGGAGGTTATATCTTTTAACATCGGCGTTTAGCCTGTTCAATATCACTACAACATAATGTAGATTGAATTATAATTTCAACCATTGTTTGGTTCTGGGGCTATTTAGCAAGTATTCGAATTCACTGATGATGGACTGATAGGTCCGAAAACGTTCTGAATTGGACACATTTTTTCAATCCAGTGAGATTTTTAAAATTTTTAATAAATATACCAATTACATAAAAGTGGTTTTTACTTCATGTTTGAGTTTTTACCTTTACAGCCCATTATACAGCCAACCTAGGGAACTACCCTTTTTAGATTATTTTATGGTTATGCCAAATTCTCTTTCCACTGTGCCAATGGCATTTAAAAGCCATTGCAATCCATTCATGTCATCACTTAAAATAATTGTATTGTCTGCATATATGATTGTATTTATCAAAATTCCATTAACTCTCACGCCCCATTCCAAATTATGCAGCGCTTCTTTAAATATTCTATCTGAATATAAATTGAACAACAGTGGGGATAGTATAAAAGCCTGTCTGACACCTCTTTGTATTCTACATATTTCTGTTGACTTTCCATTTTTGCAAACTGATGCTTTTTGATGCCAGTACCTAATTTTTCTATGATTCGTACGTCTTGACTATCAACTCCTTTATCCTTTAATAGTTTAATTAATTTGTTGATTCTATACTCCATCAAAGGCCTTTTCATAGTCAATAAATATAGCAAAGACGTCTATCTGCAATAACACATTTAGTGCAGAGTGCGTCCCCGGTTCCCAGTCCATTTCTGAAGCCAAACTGTGTTTCATCCTGGTGTTCTTAATGGTTAGTTCATATCTTCAATTTATAGTCCTTGGGACCACATGTAAAATAATTATTTATGACCACACCGTCGAAACTTTTTGTACTTGTTATTTGGGTGGAGTCGGGCAAATTTGGAGCTTGGCGCATAATGGTAGTGGGGCGTTTGTCTGTCAAGCTGTCACGAAGTTGTCAATTTTATGCAAGAAAAAAAATTATAACCACATTGGTAATTTTATTTTAATCAATGGTATAAACATCGAAAACAATTTTGTCGGACAAAATTATTGGGCCATATGACGCGTCAGATACGCCAAACATGGCAAATTTATGAAAATAATTAATTTATTACCACATGGATAATTTTAACAGAATCTACCATAAAACCTTTTTACAATAAGGTGGTAACCTTGTCGGACAATTTTCACGGGGCTTATGCGCACCGAAGATGCCAATTTCCTGTAATTTTTTTATTTACAACCATTTTTCCGACAAAAATAGGAGGTTATAAGTATTATTCAGAGATATTCTAAATAAAAAAATCTAAGTGTCCGACTTCCGGGATTAAGTTCTGTTAATTAAGACATCACTAGTTCTGTTCTGTGATGTAGCCCTGCATAGGGATTTTAACAAATATTCGCGGTGTGCAAGTACTTGGAAAGGGAAACGAGAAACGACCGTGCGCGAGTCGCGGAGAAATATTGCAACTATCTTAAATAATTCATATTGTCAATTGAAATTGTCAAATTGACGTATATTTCATACCTTCTGTCATTGACGCAGAAAAATTATATATTGCTCCACAATATTGATATGATATGCAATTATTATATAAAGGTAAAAATTAATTGTATTTTGCTTGCAGTACTGCATTTTAATAACTGATTTTATTTACTACATACAATTGTTTACGTTTGCTAAACATAACCTGCATCTTATTTTTTCTTCTTATTATTTTTTTGGACTATGGTCTTGACAATTATCCAGCAACCAGGACTAATATAATTGGCCAATATAATTAAAAGTGCGAATAAAAGTACAGAGCGTAGAAATAGAGGTCGCTTTGCCGAACTTGCACGGTCCCAATACCTTTTATAAAGGATTTTATGGTTATTTTCATATTGTGGTTTATTTCAGGGCATGCCAAACATAAAATAAGATAAATTTTAAGTGCTAGGTATTTGAATTTTGTTAGAAACATTTATTAAGATGGTGGAATCTGAAAGAAAGTGTTCTGCGGAGATACATTTAGCTGACAATGCTTTGCCAATACCCATACAAATATTTTTATGGAAACAAGTCGGGTGAGTATACAATAATGTTATAAATACAACATTTTCACAATAATTATAGACGGTTGGATTTCAATACTTATGAAGTTTCACGACTTTATAGACCTGGACGCGTCCAGGTCTATAAACCCGCGTACCAAAAAAATTTATTAATACCGAGCTGAAAAGTTGTTAATAGTCCCAGTAATGAAGCTTAAAATAGGACAAGACCTCGCATTTTTTACAGAATGGATCGATTTGCATGAAAATTTGGAATTAAATTCACCTTACCCTCTATTTCAAGATCTATATTGTGGTGATGGGCGCCTTTTATTTTTTAAAGGTGAAAACTACCCCTTATTGCTAAAACCTATAAAAAAAAAGGGTAAAAAGGGTGAGAGGACCCCGCAGAAACTTTATGGGAAATGGCTCTATGTCAAATGCTCTGAAACTTTGGGTTCTGGTAGTCCTTGATGTGTGGAACAAAAGACTCAATGGGCGCGGAGCTCCAAAAAATCAAGGTTTTAGGATATATACCTCTGAAGTTATAGGTAAAGTGAGGACGTTTGAGTTGGAATAAATTCATTTTCTCGAAAATGGGCGACTCTGGAGATAAATTACAAATCAGGTCGATTTTTATTTTTAAATTATAATTTTTGGCATATATATCATACTCGTGACGTCATTCACCTAGGCGTGATGACGCAATCGATGATTTTTTTTAAATAAGAATAGGGGTCGTGTGATAGCTCATTTGAAAGGTTATTTAAATCTCTATTCACTGATATAAACACTAACATAATTATTTATACACGGTGCCCAAATTTTTTTTAAATTAAACTAATTAAAATGTCAATTTACAAAATAAACATTGCTTATTGCTTAAATTAAATGTTCAAACTGCTAAGAGGCAGATGGGTGGCAGCTTTAATATTGAATTTAAGCGAAAAACAATATTTATTTATCAAATAAGCATTTTTTCCTGTTTAAATATTTATGTAAATTATGTAAATGTTTATATTACTGAATAGAGAATTGAATAACCTTTTAAATGAGCAATCACACGAACCCTATTCTGATTTAAAAAAATCATCGATTGCGTCATCACGCCCAGATGGATGACGTCAATAGAATGACGTAATTTATCTCCAGAGTCACCCATTCTCCAGAAAATGAATTTATTCCAACTCAAACGTGCTCACTCTACCTATAACTTCAAAGGCTTATATCTTAAAACCATGATTTTTTGGAGCTACGCGCCTATTGAGTCTTTTATTTTACATATCAACGACTATCAGAACCCAAAGTTTCAGAGCATTTGACAGAGAGCCATTTCCATAAGGTTTCTGCGGTGTCTTTTGTTCAGATGCATTACATAATGATTGTCTAATACTCTAACTATTTTTATTGACTATTTCTACCCTTTAAAAGTTCATTTATAAGGGTGGAAACTGCCCCTATTTGCTCAAATTTACTCAAAATTGCTCAAAAATGCTTAAGGAGAATAAAATTTTATTCGGATGATTTATGTAATAATGGTTTGATATTCCTAATATAATTTCTGAGTATTTCAACCCTTAAAAATTTATTTTTGAAGGGTGAACACTACCCCTTATTGCTAAAACCTATAAAAAGCTTAAGAGTGAAATTTGTTCAGATGCATTATAATATAATGAATGTCTAATATTCTAACTACACTTGAGAGCAAAATAATCGACTAACTTGCTGAATAATTGTACACGTGGAATTTCCTAAACCTGTTGCCCTATTTGAGTGATTTTTTTAGTATGTTATAGCCTTATTATTTTTAAGAAAATCGATGTAATATTATTGTTGCTATACAGGTAAAGGTCATTTTATACCGGGTGTAACAATCATACTGTGTTTTCTCTTAAAGTTCGGAACACCCTGTGGAGTATTCTAGCTTATAAAAAATATTTAAATGAAAATTCAATTGTAGGCTTAGGCTTTATTAATATTTTCTTTTTTGACTCATTTGCTTATGTTGGATAATAAAAAAGTTAGGTACGTTTAAGAAAAAAAAACACCCTATGATTGTTACACCCGGTATAAAATGACCGTTACCTGTCTAGCATTAATAATATTACATCGATTTCTTAAATAATAAGGCTGCAGTGGCATGCTGAAACTTTTCAAGCGGCCCGGTGATTTTATAGAAAAGCGGCCTCCCATCTTCATTTTACCTTCCATTATCAGGATTTTTTACTCGTTATTTATAAAACAAAAACAAAAATACAAAAATATAAATTATTTTTAAATCAAACATAAAACTTTGAATTCAATGATTTTTTTAAATTTGCTGTTTTTTTTTATTTAAGAATAAATTAATAATTTATTCTTAAATTTATTAACTAAAATTTAATTAATTATCTTAAATCTTAAAAATAATAAATATTATCACATGTATGACAATATTGTTTGCAGTAAGGCAGAAATCATAATTTCCTGAATAAATACCTAAATATGAATTTTTTGTAATTCAGATAACAGATAACAGTAAAATAAAATTTTGAGAATTTTTCAATTATTATTAGGTATGTATTCAGTTGAATTTTAGTAAATCAATTATACAAGAAAGTACAAATACAAGTACAGTACAAATGCTTTAATTTAACAATACATACAGTCCAAAAAATGAAAGAATACCCATGAACGATCACATCAATCACTTATTTTGTATTTGCTGTCTTTTTCTATAACAAACGTTTGTTATTTATAGAAAAAGACAGCAAATACAAAATAAGTGATTGATGTGATCTTTCATGGGTATTCTTTCATTTTTCCGACTGTATTTAAATGTTAATACATCGCAATAATCTAAAAATTATTTTTTTGAGCAGTAGATTTTTGAAAAAATTCGTCGAATATTTCATAATTTTTAAGCTCGTACAAAGCGTCTATGACGATTTACCTTGATCAAATCGTTTTTCGATATTTTTAATAATTTGAATAAGTTTCTCATATTTGTGGAAAACGTGCAAAAAGTTTTTGCATTTTTATATTCTGGAATATTTATTAGATGTTTGAAGGAAATTGCAAAAACCATAAATATACTTGTATGTATGAAAATAAATATTATCTGTAGCAATCATTTATGTATATAGAGTCTTATTCTAAAGTCTTGAACTATATTTTACAATTAAAAAGATTTAAATTGTTTTTGAAATGTTTTGTTAATATCATTCGATTAGAAATTAAAAAAAAAATTGTTACATCTAAAAATTTTTGTGAATTTTATTTGACCGGCCTCAAGAGGCCGCGGCCTCTCGGCGATTGCACCGTTTCATTTATATGGCCAGCACGCCACTGTAAGGCTGTAACATCTAAAAAAATCACTCGAATCGGACAACAGGTTTAGGAAATTCGAGACTTCTAACGTGTACAATTCAGCAAGTGAGTCGATTATTTTGCTCTCAAGTGTATATTTATTGACTATTTGACCCTTTAAAAGTTTATTTTTAAGGGTGCAAACTACCTCTAATTGCTCAAATTTGCTTAAAATTGCTCAAAAAATGCTTAAGGAGGATAAAATTTGATTCGGATGATTTATGTAATAATTTTATTCATTTATATTCGTTCCGCCTAAAAGGCTATAGCGGGATAAGATGGTCAAAAATGCCCCCGCACCGATCAGCCCCGCTACTTATGTTTTCGATAAAGGATATAAAATTATACCCTCATGCAAATTTTTAGCTTCCCAGAGGTCCTAAAACGTCTTAAATCGAGAAAAGAAGAATTTTTAGGTTTTATTTTTTTGTGAACGCAATTTTACTTTAAAAAATCTGAAAAAATTCAAGAGGTTGTATCTTTTGAATACAAAACAACCTGATTTTTTTCAGATTTTTGTAATGAAAAATGAACACAGGAAAATTTTTTGAAATTTTCAAAAAATTTTTAGGTTATGATAATATGATTTGGCCAACTTTTAAATAGTATTTTTTTGTGTACTTTTTGCCGTTCTTTTGAATGGCAGAGGCAGAATTTTTAATATCTGAGCGGAAAGAACGAAAAAATCGAAAAAACCGTTTTTTGCTGTCTCGAGATGCATCTCGGGACAGCCAATTTTAGGATTTGGGATCCTGACTACAACAACTGAAAAAAACTAAAAGTGTGAATTTTGTCATAAAATTTGGTATGTGGGGTTATAATAATATTTGAAACAACTTTTCCAAATAACTGTTTCCGATATCTCTAACGCGAAGCAAATCGAATCGCATATATTGAAAATTCACCCTGTTTGTGGATTCGCAGTAGGCCGCGTTTAAAATTTAAAGTCCAGTTGACTATTTTAAAAATTGTGAACCATCACCCTGTATGACTGTGCAAAATTACAAATCTGTATAATATATTTTGATAGCCGAAACATAGGGCTGTCTTCATCTTAAATGCGACACACTGTATCTTATTAATTTGATAATTTATTGCAACTAACATAGTCGTATTTTTTATAGATTCAAAATATACAATCAAAATACTGACTAATTGAACTGATTCACTAATTTTATCATAAAAAGTTCAAATTGATTGCATTGAAGTATTGAACCAATTAATGATTATTAATATAATATTATTATAATAATTAATATAATAAGTGAGTTTTATGTATAGAAATAGTAAGTATCAAGTATCTGGGAAACGGCTTGCACGATTTTTATAGGTTTTGGTGGGTAGGGGTTTTCTAATGCAGCCGATATTACAGTGATAATTACATTGTTGTCAGATTTTCCGTTTTTCTGGAAATCTTATGAACTTTCTTATTTCAAATGGAACACCCTATATATTTTTTGTGTTTCGAAGTCCTTTAAATATACTGATTATTTTTCATGTTATATTCCCTATACCTAAATGCCATAGTGTCAGAAGTATCGCTACATTTATTAAAAAAAATTTAAACAAATTATAAAAATCAATTTTTTCGGCCCGTGTAGACATTATTTTACGTTCTTTGGATCATTGGGAACAAAAAAGGTATTTTGTAATTTTTCTCTAAAGTTAATCGTTTTCGTGTTATAAACAATTTAAAACTAAAAAAATCGAATAATGACGATTTTCAAGGTTCAAATACACAAATAAAAAATAAAAAATTATTTTTGAAACTGCGGAGTACCCAAATTCAAGCTAAACCCTTATTCCAGGGGCTCGTTATAAAATTTTGGAACGTTTTATTCAAAAACATTGCTTTATAATAAATGTTAATGAAGAGCATATGAGAGGACGGGCGAACGGGATGCATTAACAACTAAAAACAATATTTTAGAATGAAACCAGCTCAAATTACTTACTGTTAACTGCTAAAATAAAGCTTTAGCTTGAATTTCTGTACTTCGCGTTTCAAAAATAATATTTTTGATTTGTGTTTTTTAACCTTGAAGATCATCATTATTCGATTTCTTTTCAGTTTTAAATTATTTATAACTCGAAAACGATTAGTTTACAGAAAAATTACGAGAAATTTTTTGTTCCCAATGGGCCGAAGAACTATGTCTACCTTGGCCGAAAAAAATGATTTTTATAATTTGTTTAAAAAGTTTTTTTAAATAAATGTAGCAATAACTCCAACATTATGGCGTTTAGGTATACTATTTAATATCGGCCACATTAGAAAACTCCTACCCACCACAATCTATAAAAATCGTGCAAGCCGTTTCCGAGATAATTGAGGGTTTCCATACATAAAACTCACTCTGTATATTATATTATATTATTACACATTAATTGGTTCAATACTTCAATGCAATCAATTTGAACTTTTTATGATAAAATTAGTGAATCAGTTCAATTAGTCAGTATTTTGATTGTATATTTTGAATCTATAAATAATACGACTATGTAAGTTGCAATAAATTATCAAATTGATAAGATACAGTGTGTCGCATTTAAGATGAAGACACCCCTATGTTTCGGCTATCAAAATATATTATACAGATTTGTAATTTTGCACAGTCATACAGGGTGATGTTTCACAATTTTTAAAATAGTCAACTGAACTTTAAATTTTAAACGCGGCCTACTGCGAATCCACAAATAGGGTGAATTTTCGATATGCGATTCGATTTGCTTCGCGTTAAAGATATCGGAAAAAGTTGTTTCAAATATTATTATAACCTCACATACCAAATTTTATGACACAATTCACACTTTTAGTTTTTTTCAGTTGTTGTAGTCAGGATCCTAAATCCTAAAATTGGCTGTCCCGAGATGCATCTCGAGACAGCAAAAAACGGTTTTTTCGATTTTTTCGTTCTTTCCGCTCAGATATTAAAAATTCTGCCTCTGCCATTCAAAAAAACGGCAAAAAGTACACAAAAAAATACTATTTAAAAGTTGGCCAAATTATATTATCATAACCTAAAAATTTTTTGAAAATTTCAAAAAATTTTCCTGTGCTCATTTTTCATTACAAAAATCTGAAAAAAATCAGGTTGTTTTGTATTCAAAAGATACAACCTCTTGAATTTTTTCAGATTTTTTAAAGTAAAATGGCGCTTACAAAAAAATAAAACCTAAAAATTCTTCTTTTCTCGATTTAAGACGTTTTAGGACCTCTGGGAAGCTAAAAATTTGCATGAGGGCATAATTTTATATCCTTTATCGAAAACATAAGTAGCGGGGCTGATCGGTGCGGGGGCATTTTTGACAATCTTATCCCGCTATAGCCTTTACGGATTCATGCATACAAGAATCTACAGGTCGAGCAAGTCTCGTAAATTTCACGATTGCGAGCCACGCTTCACGCAACCGTGTTTGCGTACTTGTGTTTCAAGTTGCGTGGTCGTGCGGAGTTATATTTACCAATTCGCGCAATCGTAATGAGACGCTGTGTCAGGTGAGGTGTTTGAAAATTTGTGTAACTTGATTGCTTGATTCTGTGGTGTGAAGGTGGTTAAACCTTTGTTTTATTTTTTTTGTTTTGTGTTTTTTGGAGATAACACAGAAAATACAAGAGGGCAGCATACTTTGCAAAACAACTGTTACAATTTGAAATCAACAATTTGTTAAGTTGTTGTCTTGCAGGTAAAAAAAGTGACTTTTTAAAAAAATTATATCTTGGAAACTAAAAATTATTTTTATTTATAATTGAAACATGTAATAGTATAGTACTCTCAAAAAAATTTTAGCCAAAAATATTCATTTTTGTAGAGTTGACTGCAATTTTTCGACAACAGCCCTTTTTTGCGGTGAGCAGCATAACAAGTCCAGTCTCATCTGAAATCAAAGTTTCTTGTAGTTTATACCTCTGGCTAGTGAATGAACAAAGGATTTTTTATTAGATGAGGTCATTTTTGTTTTATAAAAAAAACTACTTTAAAAATGAGAAAAATTGGGGTCAAAAATGTGTTTAAACTTATGTAAAATCTTCAAATTTCATTTTTTTTAATTCCTTCATTCATATTCTAGCCAGAGGTATAAACTACAAGAAACTTTTTGATTTCAGATGAGACTGGACTTAGTTATGCTGCCAACGCAAAAAAACTTAAACTCTACAAAAATGAATATTTTTGGCTGAAACTTTTTTTGAGACTACCTTAAGTACTATACTTTTACATGTTCCAATTATAAATAAAAATAAATTTTAGTTTTCGAGATATAATTTTTTTAAAAAGTCACTTTTTTACCCACAAGACCAATGTAACCCCTTAAAAAAATGTTTGGAAGAATATGTTTGATGGCCAAGATGCATACATATATTTAGAAGGAAAGTTCCTGATTTCTGTAGTATAATACATAATACTGAAGAGGAAGTAGCCCTAAGCGCCGGACTCCACTTGCGATTTGTAGTTGTGAAGATTGAACACATTCTTTCAAATAGAAGTCAATCCATGATTATTTAGTGACAAATGGATTGACTTGTATTTGAAACAATGTGTTCAATCTTCCTGATTACAAATCGCAAGTGGAGTGCGGCGGTAATAACACCAAAATATTCCATAGAAGGTACACAGACATTGAAAAATTCCTGGAATATCCCCGAAAACATGTTCCCTGAACATCCCAGGAAAATCCTGTGTCAGCATTTTAAACATTACCTGAATGTCTTATTGGAACATTCCATGAATGTCCACGAATGTTCTCTGGACATTCAAAATATATTTTGTAGACATTCCCTGGATATACCAGAAATACAGTGATGAGCGCTCTAATAACCGGCAAAATAGCACAAAAGATGTATTAAGTAGTGAGATAAAAAGACATGAAACTAGTCGAGCTGGGAAATTTAGCGATATTAACTTATACATTTAGATTGTATTGATTGTGTTACCACCTTCAGACGAGTTTGGAAACTACCACTGTCACAGTGACAGTTTTAGTTGACATACTCCTCCGATATGTGTAAAGGTGGGATCAATATAACGTAAATTTAAAGGTTAATTTCGCTAAATTTCCCAGCTCGACTAGTTTCATTTCTTTTTATCTCACAACTAAATATGTTGCCCATATTTTGCCGGTTATTAGGGCACTCATCACTGTACATCCTTGCTGATGTGACAATACCTCCTATCTGTTTTTTCATGAGTTTTGTATGAGAGATGGAAAAACATGTTTTAAGGTCACCTCCTGTGTTCATATGTAAGTTTTGACTTGTTTTGTAGTTCATAGATAGTTTAATTACTACAAAACAAGTAAAAAAATATCATATGAAAACAGGAGGTGACCCTAAGACAAGTTTTTAGTCTCTCTTACAAAACTCATGAAAAAACAGATAGGATGTATTATTACATCACTTACGATATGTGGCCATACCAAATAATACATCCTTGATAAATATAAACATTTTTATTGAACAAAATCTTTTCATACATTTTTTTAATGCAATTTACTGATATTCCTAAATATTTCAAAAAAATGTGTCACATTTGCTTTGTAAACCTTTCTTTTGCCTTTCGTAGCCACATATTCCATTTCCTTCCTGGTTTTTTGTAGACCACTTCTCTCAGCTGATTCTAAAAAAAATAAAATAAATGGTAATTTTTCTATCCTTTACAATTAACAATCAGAAGAAATATTATTTACAGATAATGATATGCATAATAATAATAGGTTTGTTCTAGCATCAGTTTGAAACCATCAGCGAATAGTGGACCAGCGCGAGTAGAGGGAATCGCACTGGTGACTGTATTATGTTCTTTTACTGACCAACTGTTTGCTGATGGTTTTTGACTAGTTTGACTGTTTGCTAGAACAAACCTAATAATAATGAATATTTTGTATTTTGACAATGACATCTGATGTGGAAGTCAAAACATTAATAAAATTATTTTTTCAAGTTAACTTTCACATGCGCGTCTTAAAATTGTACTTTTAATACTTATATCATAAATAACTATTAAAACTATCTTAAGAGGAAACAGTATCGATCAACAGGTAGCGAAAATGTGTTCCAAGATTGCGGCTGTAATTTTGAATATTTTCTCGAGATATTTGGCACACATATTCGTAATATAATAAAGATGGCGGTACAGAGCCTAATTTGAAAAATATATTAATATGTGGAAATTACTCTGTAATTAAATACAATATAAAAAAAAGAGCTTGTACCGCCATTAAGAAGAACAAAAAAATACACTTTCTTCAAATACAACTTTTTATCCAATTTTGTGTTATTTTGGAACTACCATTTCTACTACCTTTTTATTTCATTAGTAGTTCCAAAATTACACAAAATCTAGGCATCGGATAAAAAAGTTTATTTGAAGAAAGTGTATTTTTTTGTTCTTCTTAATGGCGGTACAGGCTCGTTTTTTAAATATTGTATAATTACAGAGTAATTTCCACATATTAATATATTTTTCAAATTGGGCTCTGTACCGCCATTCTTTATTATTTTACGAATATGTGTGCCAAATGCCTCGAAAAAATATTCAAAATTACAGTGACAATCTTGGAACACGTTTTGGCTACCTGTTTATCGCTACTGTATTACCTTAAAACATTGTAATTTGCTAAACCAGTATATTTTACTCTACTAGCTACCTCATTTTCCACTGTTTCTAAAGACTTGTTTACATGGGTAGAGTTTTGAGGAGAGTAGAGTAGCGGTAGTACTCTACCAAAAATGGCTTGATACCATTCACATGAGGAGAGTACAAGTATAGTACTGATGCTAGTATAGTGAAACCGATTTTTGTATTTTTAAACACTCTTGATTATAAGTGCACCTTAAATTCTTAATTTTTTGCTTAAGCTCGTTTACTCCAAAGCCCCCTTTGCCATTCTTTCGACGATTTCATCCTCCTCAGCTTGCTGTAAACTTTTATTTCTGTAGTATACACTACCTAAATTCCATAAACACTGGTATTCGCCGCATTATAGCTCTACAAGTTTTAAAGTTTCATCTTCGGTGAACTTCATTTTCACTATTTACACAAAACACAATTCCAGCCAGAATGACAGCGCCCCCATGTACTCTCCTACCTACTCTATTCTGCCATAATTGAGCGTGTTCCATGGGTAGAGTGTGCAGCCGAGTAGACATTTTGTCAGTAGTGGTGGTCATAGAGTAGTTACTTTGCCATAGGTTGCTAGTCACTCTACTTTAACTCCAACTATACACTCTACCAGCTATTCTACTGTGCTGAGCATTTTTACAGGTAGAGTTACTCTACTCTATCAAGTACTTGCATCATTACTCTACCCGTGTAAACAAGTCTTAAATCTACTGAATGAAAATCTACTTAATCTTAATCTACTCTTAATGAAAAATGTCTAAAATCATTTACCCACCTAGTATTATTGTAGAATTTAAGACAGTCCAGTGCCTTATAAATAATTTCAATATGAATATTTTTTCCTTTAATTCTCCTTTGATACCACTCCATTTTAGATTTTGGGGAACTTATTTCATTGTGTTTATAGCCCATATTTATTGAAGGAACCCAATCTGGAGATTGTTATTATCGATTAAGTCGGCTGGTTTTCCTATAAGATTAAAATGTTAACATCTTCAAAAATCGTTACTGTTGTAATTGTAACTTACCAGATATAAAATGATTACAGCAGACAGGACAGGAAAATTTTCATTTCGCTAGTAAAACCTGTACATTGTATTGCATTTAACCATTGTTGTCTCTCAGATACCTTATTTAGTTCAGTTGAAAAGTGAACTTTATCTTGACTCTATCACAATTACTTTGCATTTCACACTTCAAAACACAACACCAATGAAGCATATTATCTTTCTAAATTAATACTTCCAGAGAAAATGTTAAATTAATCTTTGTACAACACAAAATTACAAAGAAATACAACTAAAATTATCTAAAACTCATTAAGAACAGATAGAATAATATTTATCTTTTACACCCAGCAGTAGCCATATTGACATAAATATATTATTATGAATCAGTAGAAACGATTATATTTAAATTTGGTAAATATAACTCCGCACGACCACGCAACTCGAAACACAAGTACGCAAACACGGTTGCGTGAAGCGTGGCTCGCAATCGTGAAATTTACGAGACTTGCTCGACCTGTAGATTCTTGTTTCATGCATACACAAATATATGTATAAGTATTCGTATGTGTTATAATATAGCTCCATGAGTCGAGTATGAATCAATGTATGCGTTTATAAGTGCTAGTCAAAAATCCGTACCCCCCCTCGTATCTTTTGAACGGTTATACCTATAATAGTAAAATTTGGAGGGAAGAAATAAACGGACGTAAGCTTCTTAACTAGTCATGACAGGTGACGTAATTATGACAGATGACTTTACAGCGCCACTGTGACCGATAATTTTAAATGGGACCTTATGGCATGTGATACCTCGTTTGAAAGGTATTGAAAATACCTATTCAGTCATACTAATTTTGTTTGAGTTTAAGCTAATTTTGATGAATAAATGAAATAAATATAAAATGTAGTTTCGCATTTAATTAATAAAAATTCAAAATTCCGCATATGATTACTTGTCAAAAACGTTAACGTTGACGTAAAAACTAATAGAGAAATGAAGAACGTCAACTTTTTTGACAAAAAAAAAACCATAGGCGGACATTTGAATTTTTATTAATTAAATGCGAAACTACAATATTATATTTATTTAATTTATTCACCAAAATCAAAATCAACTAAATCCCAAAAAAAATAGTATGACTTAATAGGTATTTTGAATACCTTTCAAACAAGGTATCACTTGCCATAAGGTCCCATTTAAAATTATCGCTCATAGTGGCTCTGTGACGTTATTTGTCACTATTACGTCACCTGTCATGACTAGTTAAGAAGGTTACGTCCGTTTATTTCCTCCCTCCAAATTTCACTATTATAGGTATAACCGTTCAAAAGATACGAGGGGGGGACGGATTTTTGACTAGCACTGTGTAAGTTTCTAACGTACACCATACAAAAAACACCGCTAACTTATATTATTATGCACCCAACTGGATTCCTCCATTTTTTAATAGCTTATAACAGCTTAACGGTGTCTAGTTGGACAAACTTTGATCTATGGATACGCTAGAATAGGGGAAGATTTAATTGTGGAACGTGATTTTAATCGTGGAACATGTCATCCTGACAAGTTTATGATTGTGAAAATTAGCAGGTTGTTTTTAAGTTTATTCAATAGCAAATTTTATATAATATGTATATGAAACAAGAATGTATGTGTACTTTGTACGCACGTAAGAAGTTATACTTCTACTACATATTATGTGATTTTTAAAACAATACCAAAAATTTAAAAAAATAAAAGAATAAAACGCACACAAACACATTGAAAAATGCCACAAAGAAAAAATGATTTCTGAACGATAATAATTGTTGGCAAAAATTTTAAATACGCATTTTCTGAAAAAAAAATTATATAACAAATATACTTACAATCATAACATGCATAAAAAAAATAAAAAACTAAAACTTGCATCGGGAATTGAACCCTTGAATTTCGTGCCGCTTTGACTCGTAATCGAAGCGTAGACTCACTCGTCCAATCCCACATTATTTATCATGTGGAAAAATACGGTAACTGAACGTTTTACTGTTTGACAGTTGTTTTGAAAATTAAATTATGTAGGTTAAATTTTGTGGAAGAAAATATAAAAATATAACAAAACAGTAAGAAAACAATATATTAGATGAAGATTGGTAGAACTTTTGTTGGTAATCAAATTAAGTATGTAAATCAAAGCATTACATACCTACTAGATAAATAAATCTACGCCAAAAAAATCATAATTTAAAAATAAAAATCGAACCTAATTTGGGATTTCTCTCTAAAATCCGCATTCTTGAGAAAATAAATGTATGTATTTCAACCTAATACAAATGTATAATTACAATATGATTATAATAAAAACTACTTACCAAATTAGAATGAGTTTTCCTTGTCCAAAATAGTCCAAAAGTTCAAAAATATAGGTATATGAAAACTATTTAAAAAGGCAGTATAACTATTAACTAACTTTTGTTTGTTGTTTCTTTTCACACAAATTTTAAAACGCAACAACCATAAATAATCTAACTACAGCTGTGCCACAGCCGCCATATTGAATAATTTTTGACATGTCATTTGAACATCCAATCAGAACAAAGTTATAATGCGCATGCGCCCGGTCGCTAGGTTTTCCCATATAAAAATTTACCCTCTATCGCCGGTAAAGAAGTATAACTTCAAAAATGTTTGTCCGACAAACATGTTGGGCGTTTTAATAAGTCCGACACGTAGAACATGTCAAATGACAGGATTTATGTTGGTGGTAAATATGCGTCTGATTTTTGCATGAGAGTTTAATGAAAGGGTAACAAATCAATTGGAAGTTCTGTCCGACAAAATACGTGGGACATTTTCGTAGTTTGACGTTCGAAACCTGTAATCTGTTCCACAATTAAAACTTCCCCTGTTCCAGTGTTCCCATACATCAAAGTTTGTCCGACTAGACACCGTTAAACTATTAACAAATTTTTAGCTTGCTATTAATGTACTTTTTTTGGTACGCAGGATCCAGACCTATTATCCCTCATGACGTTTTTTCTACTGAAAATGTCATAAGGTAACTAAAAAATATAAAAATTTAGGGTTGAACCAAGTTTCTTGTTTCTAAAAATCTAATTTTTCTTATTTTCTCCAATTTTTCCAAAGTAAAATTTTTCGTTTTCACGACCTGCCTGTAGGACCCTTTTTTAGATTTTTTATCGTGAAAACTAACAAACTTTCAAGTGGCTTGGAGAAGAAAATTCCAGACACTGGCCTATTAACATTACATGTTTGGGTCATAATTAATAACCTTAGGGAACTAGTAGACCTAATTTCAAAATTTTTAAAAATATAATCAATAGCCTATCGGGGAGAAAATCATCGCAATACACGCGATTTTATTGACATAAGAAAATTCAGTTTTCACGCAGATTTTCTATTAAATACAACGTTTTATTAGAATTTTTTAGTCTATTTTTTACATAGAAAATTTAAAAACTTAATTTATGCAAAAACATCTATGATATATAATTAAGAAAAAAAGGAAAAAACCACAGAATAATAAAAAATAGTTAGAATTTGATATTGTTAGTCAGAATTTGACATCGCTAGGGTAATAATATTACCTTGAAACAATTTTTTCAACCACATACTTGCTGTAGTCTGTAAGATCTAGGCCAAATATGTCAATTTGAGAAATACATACATAACCTAATAAATCTAGGGCTTTTTGTCTTCCTCGTATTACAAGAGATGTCGCTGTTTTCGTCTCAAAAGGTGGAATCATTGCATCGCGATGTTTTCCCTTAAATAGGCAGGATTGTTGATATTTGTTTCAGAGTTGTGACTGCATAACTTCACTGAGGATACACAGATGCTGAAATAGCTATATGGAGATGGTGGTCCAACTCTGAATCAAATAAAAACAAAAACTGCCTTTATCTTTTTCATCTTTACTCAGATTTGAGTACCTGAAACTGTCTTTCGGTCCTTTTCCTAGACGAAAAGAAGGTAAATACGTGGCCAAAGTGTCCTTTATTTGCTTTCTTCGATATTCGTCGTCTCTTGTACTTATATATTGTAAAAGCCGGAGATACAGGATGCAGCCATAAAGCAGTTTCTTAACAAAAAGTCTTGGATTTAAAATATTGTTTATTATTTTTTTTTCAATTAATATAATTATATAAAAGTAGTAAAGTTTGTATCTAGGGGTTTTCGTCTTCATCGTATTACGAGAGATGTCGCTGTTTTGCGTCTCAAAAGGTGGAATCATTGCATCGCGATGTTTTCCCTTAAATAGGCAGGGTTGTTGATATTTGATTTAGAGTTGTGACTGTATAGCTCCACTGAGAATGCTAAAATAGCTACTGAAATAGCTATACGGAGATGGTGGTCCAACTCTGAATCAAATAAAAACAAAAACTGCCTTTATCTTTTTCATCTTTACTCAGATTTGAGTACCTGAAACTGACTTCGGATCCTTTCCTAGACGAAGAGAAGGTAAATACGTGGTCAAAGTGTCCTTTATTTGCTTTCTTTTATATTCCTCGTCTCCTGTGCTTAATTGTAAAAACCGGAGATACAGGATGCAGCCAGAAAGCAGTTTCTTAACGAAAAGTCTTGGATTTAAAATATTGTTTATTATTTTAATTTCAATTATTCTAATTGCATATAAATAGGCAGGGTTGTTGATATTTGGTTTAGAGTTGTGACTGCATAGCTCCACTGAGGATGCATAGATGCTGAAATAGCTATATGGAGATGGTGGTCCAACTCTGAATCAAATAAAAACAAAAACTGCCTTTATCTTCATAAATCTAGGTTATACAATTTTCAACGTTAACAACTAGTTAATTAAAAATGTAATTTGCATTACACTAAGAATTGTGGCCCAATCCCATATAAACGTGATACTTAAATTAGACATGCCCCAAGAAAACAGTTTCAGAACATTTTGATTTTAGTTATGACGTGATACGTCTTCTTCTTCTTTTGGCATCATAATCCTGGATGGATCTTTTCCTGTCTGGCTATGCCCTTTCATTCGGATCTATCTTGTGTCTTTCTCTTCCATTGTCTTGTCTTATCTACGACATGATACTACTAATTATTGTTCTATTCTATCTACTTTTCTAGCTCATACAACATATACCTAACAATTTTTATGATTTTAGACCCTTTGTACGTCCAAAATTGGGTAAACTTCATGAAGCTTCTTGTATGGTAAGTAATTTATGTTTAAAGTTCCACATTTTTACATTTACTCTGATTGGAGTACGAAGGGAACCATTCTCGTTGGAACTTTACCGCGCTGAGCAGATGGGACGTGAATTGTAACTTGTAGAATTCCCTCATCTTCCTTAGTCTCAGCATCCGTATGGCTTGCATATTGTAGAAGCCTCGGAGGTGTAACCAGAGAAGGTTCCCATTGTTTTCATTCTGGTGGGGTGTAGAATAGCATTATGTTGTTTTATATGCCATTAGAGTGAAAACTTAGTCTTCCACATTTTTCTTTGGTGTCTCAAAAATCTCAGAGGATTTTTTATTATAAATCTACAAAAAATACATCAGTAACTAGAAATTAAAGCACCAACAAAAGACGAAGTATCAAATGCAATCCAAAACCTTAAAAATAATAAAACCCCAAGAATCTACAAAATCTTTTCTGAAATGAAATATAACATAAGACAGACAGACAAATATAATGTTGTTTGCTAAAAACCCTCGAAATTTTCAACATAAAATCCAAATTAACGACTATACGTTTGAACAAGTCAAAGGCTTTACATATCTTGGATCGCTACGCCAGTAAATACAACAAACACAAGCGATGAAGTAAAAAGCCGCATAGAAATGGCAAACATAATTATTCTCCATGATCTTTAAAAACATGTGAGAAATATAACCTTTAAACATGCAGTAAAACTTAATATTTACAAGACCTTAATACGACCTGTTTTGATATATGGAGCTGAAACATGGACTTTATCCCAAAATGACGAGAGGCTACTTGGTATCTTTAAGTGAAAAATACTGAAAATACTGAAAGATTTTTGAGATCCTAAATGTGAATGGTCTATGGCGTCGAAGATATAAATATAACTTTCAATGTTACCAGAAAGAATGGTGTGGTAGTATTATTGTACCCATACACAAAAAATGAAAAAAGGAATCATGCATGAATTACAGAGAAATCTCACTAATCAACACTACGTATAAAATATTGGCTTCGATATTATTAAAAAGATTAGTACCATGCGCCGAAGAAATAGTTGGTGACTACCAGTGTGGTTTCAGGCCTGGCAGATCGACCATTGACCAAATATTTACAATAAGACAAATATGCTTGAAAAGTATTGGGAATATAATCAGGACTTGCATCAGATCTTTATAGACTTCAAACAGGCTTATGATTCAATTAATCGTGCAACATTATGGAAGGCAATTATAGAGCTCGGCGTACCCAAGAAACACTGCGGTAACACAAATGTGTGTAAGTAACTCCTTTGCACAAGTTAGAATAGAGGGAAAAATATCAAATGCTTTCTGCGTCAATTCTGGACTGAGACAGGGCGATCCGTTGTCCTGCGGAAAATATATCACAAAATCAAACCAGACATAACTGCTCTAGGAGCAGGAGCAAAAATCATACTCGCCGATGACGTAGACGCAGTAGCACAATCAATATTAGAAATTAAGGATATTTTCTCGAGGTTTGAAGAAGCTGCATTAAACATCGGTCTAAAAATAAATGAAGACAAAACAAAAAACATGGTCGTCTCAAAACAAGAACGACGGCGAATAAGGCAAAACATTACTATAAACGATCACAAGTTCGAAGTGGTTAAAGAATTTAAATATCTAGGAGCAACAATCAGAAATGACAACAAATTAGAGCAAGAAGTTGAAACGAGAATAATGGCAGGAAACAGATCTTTCTTTGCACTGCAACATCTAATGAAGTCAAAACTTCTTTCACGAGGTGCAAAAATCCAGATATATAAGACCATAATACGACCAGCAGTCGCGTATGGAAGCGAAACATGGACGCTAACAAAAAGAGAAGTAAATAAATTGCTGGTGTGGGAACGTAAAATCCTTCGAATGATTGCAGACGACAGCGTGACAAACGAATGGAGGTGCAGATACAATAACGAGCTAGAGTCTCTATTCGGAAAAAAAAATCTAGTCAGATATATAAAGGCCAATAGACTCAGATGGTCAGAGTATGTGATACGCAGTAACGACAATCGCCTTATAAACAATGTGTTCTGGAAAAGGCCAGATGGAAGAAGGTCTGTAGGGCGTCCTAGAAAAAGGTGGAAAGATGCAGTCAAAGAAGATCTAGAGAAAATGGGAGTGCGACAATGGGAATCAGTGGCACAGGACCGACAAACATGGAAGGCAATAGTAAACGCGGCAAAGACTCACGAAGAGTTGTAGCGCCATTGATGATGATGAATGTTACCAGTTATACACGAATCCAGATATTATGAAATTTATTAAGAAGCATGGACGATGGGCTGGACTAATTGCATAGGATGTCAGATAATGAGTATACGAAGAGATTGACATAGACATAAAAAGGGCAGAGGTAGAGGATAACCGCATAGAAGATGGATTGATGATTTGAAAGAAGACCTAAGAAGAAGATTCTAAGGTTCAAAAGATGGAAGGAAGTTGCTAGGAATGGACGGTAATGGCGACTTCCTTGCGAGCAGGCTAAGATTCACGAAGGAATAGAGAGCCAATTATGATTATGATGATTAGTTATTATAAATATTTTACAATTTTTATTAAATGAATATTTTTTCTAGTTTTGCCAACATGCCAGTACAGGACATCATGTAAGTATTTTTTTACCTACAAAAACAATAATTTTTGAATAAATAAAATCAATTTAAGTAAGTCAGTTTTTTTAGTATATTCAGGGTGTTTGGTAAATAATGAGCCATAGCTTAACCCTAGATTACTGAGATTAAAATAGGTCGATTTAAGCTAACTTACCTTAGTACAAAAGTTGAGAATAACCGAAATACAGGGTGTCAAAGTTAAACTTTTATTTTATTTATTTTTCAATATTTCCTGACGTGCATGGGACAACAACACGAAATTTGGTAAGTGGTGCTGGTATTGTGCACCTTACTAAATTATGTTAAAAAACGTTTCTGGCTACTACCAGAGGCGTACGACAGGGGAACGTGAATGGTTGACCCTTCCCAAATTCTACGCCACTGGCGGAATTTCTATTTTAGTGCAATTTTTTGATTCTCCAACACTTTCTATGTAAATAACATAATCTTTACTCGTACCGATGAAGTAATTAGTTTTCGAGATATTTGAAGTTAAATATGTAACGGCACAGTTATTTTGATTAATGTTTTGTACCGCTTAATTTTTAATTTCAAATATCTCGAAAGATAATGATTTTATCGTTAAGACTAAACAGTATATTATTTATTCTTAACGATAAAATTATTAGTTTTCGAGAAATTTAAAACTAAAAATTAAGCCGCACAATACATTAATCAAAATAGCTAAATAACTGTGCCGTTACATGTTTAACTTCAAATATCTCGAAAAGTAATGACTTTATCGTTACGAGTGAAGATGATATTATTTACATACAGAGTATTGGACAAACTAAAAATTGTGCTAAAATGGCAATTTCACCAGTGACGTAGAATTTGGGAAGGGTCAACCTTCCAATTCTCCAATACTTTCTATGCAAAATATATACTCTTCATTCGTAACGATAAAGTCATTAGTTTTCGAGATATTTTAAGTTAAAAATGAAAAAGCACACTTATTTTGATTAATGTATTATACTCCTTCGCTTTTAGCTTCAAATATCTCGAAAACTAATGGCTTTATCGTTACGAATGAAGGGTATGTTATTTACATAGAAAGTATTGGAGAATCAAAAAATTGCACTAAAATAAAAATTCCACCAGTGGCGTAGAATTTGAGAAGGGTTAACCATTCACGTTCCCCCGTCGTACGCCTCTGGTAGTACCCAGAAAAGTTTTTTTAACATAATTTAGTAGGGTGTACAACTGTACAATACCAGCACCACTTACCAAATTTCTTGTTATTGTCCCATGCCTGTCAGGAAATATTCAAAAATAAATAAAATAAAAGTTTAACTTTGACACCCTGTATTTCGGTTATTATCAACTTTTGTACTAAGGTAAGCTAGCTTAAATCGACCTATTTTAACCTCAGGAATCTAAGGTTAAGCTATCGCCCATTCTTTACCAAACACCCTGTATTGTGTAACCAAACTTTTTTTAACAAAGAAATAGCTTCAGAACAACATTAAAAACTTCTTTTTATGCAATACAATATGAAATCGGTGAATTTAATTTGATGTATTTTAGGAGTTAAAAGAAGCTTGTAAATCTTTTGAAAAAGTTCTAGTTCAAAATATAAAATCGGGATTAAAACCGGACTTAACTGATGCCATCAAGTCCATTCCAAGATGGCGTCTAATTCAGGCTTCTTTGCCACATGTTATGCATGCTGTAGCTTCTATTCTTTATAACAGGTAAATATGCGCATGAAACTAATCCTTTTGGTTTAATTTAGATTTTTTCACGTGATATAAATACATATTTGATTTATTATTATAGAATGAAGGACGGAAATATACAAAACTTGGGCGCAGTGGAGACCAAGTTGCTGTATACTTTACATTGGATAATTCTCGATGCAATGGAAGAATGTGCAGACGAAGATTTTGAGCAAGGAATTTTTCATTTGTCCCCGTTCTACTATTTATTCTCAATACCAACTATAACGGTATGTAAATTATTAACTACTGTTAATTAATTAAGCATATTAGTGACTTTTCCCGTCGTTCTGCGACGGGGTATCCAATCAATTACCATCTAGAGTCACTCCACTTAATTTTTTCTGACATTCTCCTATTTTATCGTATCTCTCTCCAATTTTTTCTGACTCATCAAATTTTTTATAATGGTCTCCCATTTGTTCTGATTCCCTCCAATTTTTATGACATCCTCCCATTTTTTCTTCTTTTTCTTCCTTCATGTATATAGGCTTTAAAGCCTATTTTTCTTCAATATTAGCCTCCTAAATTGTTTAAGTTATCTCACCATTTTTTCTTGGTCTGCCAATACTTCTTCGTCCATTTGGTGACTTATCTCGTGCTATTCGTAGTATCCTATCCTCTGCCATTCTACTAATGTGATCGTTCCACTCCTGTTTCCGTTTTGTCACCCATCCATTAATGTCCTCTACATTGCATGATCTTATGTTTTCGCTTCTCTCCCTGTCCAACAGACATTTCTCTGATATTCGTCGGAGTATGTTCATCTCGTGTTGTTTCTAGTAGCCGTCTTGTTTTAGATGTGTCAGGTCTTTTCTCCGCCGTGTATGTCAATATAGGTCTAATTGCTGCTTTATAATATATTCTTGCTTTTGTGTCTTGCGTTAAGTGTTTGATCTTCCAGATTATGTCATTAAGAGATCCCGCCGCTTTACTTGCTTTTAAGCTTTGTTGTCGTACTTCCTCTTCAACATCTCCGTAACTGGTTATATCTATTCCCAGATATCTAAACCTTGCTTCCTGCTTTATTATTTTCCCATCAATTTCGATTTTACATCGTAGTGGGTATTTAGATGTTGTCATACATTTCGTTTTTCTGCTGATATTATCATATTGTATTTCTTGGCTGTTGTATTGAAGATGTCGTGTGTTAATCTTTGGAGATCGTCTTCTGTCTCGACGATTATTGCGGCGTCGTCTGGATAACATAATATTTGGATTTCTTTATTCCCCATTTTGTAACCATGACCTTTACGTACTGCTTCTATTTTTTCTCATTTTTTCTGACCCCTCCAATTTTTTCTGGTTCCCTCTATTTTTGATGAGGCCCTCCAATTTTATCGTGTCTCTCTCTAATAATTTTTTCTGATTCTTTCTAATTTTCCTGACTTTGTCTCATTTTCCTTACTTCATTTAAATTTTCCTGTCTCCCCTTAATACCCCTCTACTTTTTCCTGACTCCTTTTATTTTATCGTTTCTCACCCTAATTTTTCCTGACTAGGTACCTCTAATTCTTTTTGACTCCCTCTAATTTTTCCTTTCTTCATCTAATTTTATCGTAACTCACTCTAATTTTTTCTTAATCCTAATTTTTCTGACTCCTGTAATTTTTTCTGACTCCCTGTAATTGGTCCCGATTCCCTCCTAGTTTATCGTGTCTCTTAATTTTTCCTGACTTCCTAGGCTTTCATTGGATTGGATTTTAAGATATTTTATAAAAAAAACCTGCATGAGTAGAAAAACAACATTTAAACAATTATTGTTCTGTATAAACATTTTCAATTTCTTTCCATCCATCCATCCAATGGCACTACAGCCGAAATCGAGCCTTGGCCTCCTTCAATAAGCTTCTCCAATCATTTCGATTTACCGCTGTTCTTTTCCATGAACGCGTTCCCAGGAAGTTCCTGGCATCCTCATCGACTTCGTCTTCCCATCTCTTTTTAGGTCTTCCAACAGGTCTTCTTCCCTGCATTCTTGCATTCAGCAATTTTCTGGGGATTCTATTCTCATGCATGCGGACCACGTGCCCTGCCCACCGTAATCTCTGCAGTTTAGTGTGTTGTGCTAGAGTTGGTTCGCTATATTGCTCGTTTCATGCTTTCAATTTCTTTGCAACACGAAAATGCAGCAGCTGCATAATACTCTGGTTAAATCGGAAAGTGCGAGAAGAGTATATACCGGTTTCGGAGGTTTTTCTCCTCATCAGTAGTCCCATATCCTCTTCTCTCCGATTTCCCCAGGCATCACACTTTGGGCCTTTCCGAATTGCAAAGAAAGAAATGTCACAGAAATTCTTTGCAATTCGGAAAGGCCCAAAGTGTGATGCCTGGGGAAATCGAAGAGAAGAGGATATGGGACTATGAGGATATATGACTACTGATGAGGAGGAAAAAACCTCCGAAACCGGTATAGACTCTTCCTGCACTCTCCGATTTAACCAGAGTATTATGCAGCTGCTGCATTTTCCTGTTGCAAAGAAATTGAAAATGTTTATACATTTTAATTCATTTACTCTTTTGTTGAGTACTAAGGAATCTTTCTTGTTGGAACTTTTACCACGCTGAGCAGATGGGTTGTGAATTATTTAAAATTCTCTCATCTTAATTTCCTCAGCATCCTGTATGATTTCTAATTTTTGAAAATCTCGGGAGGTTGTAATCAAAGAAAGTATCCCACCTCTTGTCAATCTGGTGCTATGGGAACGATATTTATTGTCGTTTTCTGTGCTACTTCGATTGATAACTTACTTTGTTTTTCGGTAGATGGCTCTAGTATATCCGTGACATTTCTTTCTTTGCAATTCGGAAAGGCCCAAAGTGTGATGCCTGAGGAAATCGGAGAGACGAGGATATGGGACTACTGATGAGGAGGAAAAACCTCCGAAACCGGTATAGACTCTTCCTGCACTCCGATTTAACCAGAGTATTATACAGCTGCTTCATTTTCGCGTTGCAAAAAAATTGAAAATATTTATACTTTTTAATTCATTTACTCTTTTGTTGAGTACTAAGGAATCTTTCTTGTTGGAACTTTTACCGCGCTGAGCAGATGGGTTGTGAATTATTTAAAATTCTCTCATCTTAATTTCCTCGGCATCCTGTATGATTTATAATTTTTGAAAATCTCGGGAGGTTGTAGGTAATCAAAGAAAGTATCCCACCTGTTGTCAATCTGGTGGTATGGGAACGATATTTATTGTCGTTTTTTGTGCTACTTTGATTGATAACCTACTTTAGTAATTATTCTTTTATTATAGCTCTTTGTCTATATCTTCGCTCCAATCTGCCATAACCTAAAGGAATCAGATTTTCAAAATTTTCGCCTCGAAAACGGTTTAAAAATATGGCAAGCTATGTGGGAATTTCGCCATCCAGATGCCCCTTGTTTTGTCTCCCACTGCAAGCCAAAACCGAAGTTTCTCAATGGAAAAAATTTGAAATACAAACAACAGTTTGGGGATGTATTTGTTGGCAGTGAGTACAAATTATATTTTTTATTATTGAATAAAATCTTTATTGAACTAGGAAACCCTCATATTTTACAATTGCTACAAGTAATGCATTTATGCGAACATTAATATTAAAATATTAGAAACATTGAAAACAATAAATAGAACTAATAAAAACTGTACAATACCGATATAATTCCAAAGTAACAAAAACCGAATTTTACATAAAATCTGTAACATAGAAGATAAAATCATACTTCACAGTTAATAAACAACAGTAATCAATGAGAGACTAAAAACATTTCTTCAAAGAGAAATTCCACAAGAGCAAACTGGATTTACCAAAGGTAGAGGTACTCCAGATCACCTGTTGAATATAAGACAGATACCTAATCGAAAAATCTAGGGAATTCAATATGTCGCTGTATAGGGGAAGGGGGGGTATGATGGGGTAGCTAAGGAAAATAACAAAAATACAACATAATTACTACGTTTATTACTATTTTTAATTGATGGCACGTTACGTCATTAATCTAACTATGATTTGGTACAATCTTTGGAAAATCAACCTATCACATTTTTCAACCATTAGCCATTAATAAGAACATTATGAAAAACCATCTTGCCCCATACTATGGGGTATGATGGGGTAATGGAATTGGGGCATGATGGTGATGCTAATTAATTCTCACAAAACAAACAAAAATGTGTATTTGCTCCCAGATCTTCATTGTCCACCCTAGCACAAGCATTGTGAGCTAAACATCCACAGATCTGGCAGCCTACTCAGGGTTCTGACGATGTCACTTTATCTATGGCTGTTTTCATAGCATCTCTCGACCACTCTCCTCTTTTTGTTTTTTTCTTGTAAGTACGTACCATGGTATTATCTAAAATAATAATCCAATGTTATTTATTAAGAAATTTAAATTAACCCAGACTTACCACCAATGTCCCATCATACCCCGCACCCAATACCCCATCTTGCCTCAAAAGGTAACTTTGAACAAAAAAAATTCACTAATTAAATGTTTAACGTATTCACACAAACAATATGCCATTATCAAAATAAGAATACTAGTAAACAACGATAAAAAAGACATTAATAATGTGATCATAATTACCTTAAAATAACGATGGTTGTCCTTGAACAAAATTAGATCAACGGATCGCTAAAACAGTTTTCCGTTTGTAAACAAAAAACGCGTGCACTCTCATTCTCGGTTTCTCTTGCAGGGACCGTTAATCGAATGACTCTTCCTATTGAGTTACTGCATGCTATTCACCAACGTGTAGTTTCTTGTTTGTGTGCGGTACCCCGTCTTACCTCGAGACCCCGTCATGCCCCCCATTCCCCTATATGCTTTGTAGATTATCGTAAAGCGTTCAACAGGGTCAAGTGGAGACACTTATGTATAGTACTAAAAGAAATAGGCGTACCACATCTTATTTCGCTTATAACTGAACTATACGAACACACTACAAGTGATTGACACACTTTCAAACGAATTTCATCCAGAACGGGGTATCAGACAAGAATGTATAATATCTCCACAATTATTCAATATATATGGGGAGCATATTATGAGAAGAGCACTTGAAGGATGGGAAAAGGGTATCTCAATAAATGGTCATAAAATAAACAACCTACGTTTCGCAGATGACACAGCTCTTCTTGCAAATAGTTAAGCAGAGCTGATTGATCTTATACGACTGGTCGAAAACAATCGTCAAATATTTGGTCTAAAATTAAACATATCGAAGGCAAAGATCATGATAGTAGATAGACTACATAACAATCATCCACACATAACCGAAATTGACCGGTTTGAGGTTGTGAGCTCATACTTATATCTGGGATCAATGATCACAAACACAGGGTCACTACAGGAAGAAATAAAACATAGGTAAGATCTAGCAAAAGCTGTCCACAGAAAAAATGACCACAATATGGAAGGACTGTCAAATTCTTATTAAGAACGTTAAAGATGAGGTTGACCAACTGCTTAATATTCCCAATACTGATCTACGGGTGTGAATCTTGGACCCTGATACTATCGGAAAGAAGAAAGATAGACGCCACTGAAATGGTCTGTTGTAGAGGAATGCTACGAATTACTTAGATCGACCGTTAGTTATACGTCTTCAAGCTATCCTTCATATGCTTTTTTAAGCTGTTTTTTTTCCTGGACAAAAAATATCAAGCAAAGAATATATCAAATTGAATAAGCCAAGATCCTCAACCAAGATCATCTAGTCCTCATGATTATCTAGTACTAATTTATGAATTGAATTCGCTACTTTCGCGTATCTAACTTCGATAAAAAACACCAAGATACTTGCAAACAAACCTACACCTAGTATTATAAACGCCCCTATAATTTTGGACATTCTAATATTTGTGTAGCACCTATTTTCTACGTAATTACTAAAAAAGCTTTCATGTGCAGCCGTTCCATAAAACTTATTTAAACATTTGATTATTAAATATCGGGCAATACCACTTTCCACAAACTTGGTTATGGTCTGATCCAGCAGTTTGATTAAAGCAGAATCTTTCTTAACAAAAAATACACTCTCGTGCGTTTCAAAACACGGTTTAACCACCTTGTAGTATCTCCGATCATTTTCTGCCAAATTTTCAAGTTCACTAACAAATGATGCTCTATTAGCTTAGCAACTATAGCAGAGTTTTGAGTGCGATCTTTTATACGCCTACCTACCACATGCAAGTTAGCCAAACCATCATAGAGTGTGCTGTTTCTTAGCTGGAATTTCTGCTTGAAATAATTGTTGGATAACTTCCAAGGAACACGCAATCTAACCATGTCCTGCAAGATGTTTACGACGTTCATGATAGGTGGAAAGGCTAAGTACTAGTTATGCCAGTGGAATAGTACGTACCAAATACAAGACAGGTATATAACCAAGAAATCAAAACAGTTTTTGACGAAAGAAGACGACACTTGAATCTGAAGTAAACTCCGACACCAATAAAAATACGCATTAGATCAAGTAAGATTCGTATGTAACAATAAACGGGTCTAGTCCTGCCGTCTCTTAGATAGCTAGAGAATTCTTTAGTTCTTATTAAAAATACTGAAAAAAATAGGAGCAGAAATATACTAGGTCCCACAATATCACAATAACCAAGTTAAAAGTATAAAAAACAAACATGAAGTCAGGATATATGGACAGTTTTTTGGCCACCAAAAATTTGACATAATTGATGCATGTACTTACTAATTACCAGTTATTTTGTAAGCATTTATAGGTCATCTAGCTAGAACATATACATAGCTCTCTTTGTCCAGCTTCTATAAAAACAACATAAAAATCAGTTGTACGTCTTAATGTAGGTCTTATAATATATTTTCAACTGTTGTTTTTCTTTACTAGACTAAAGAAAAAAGCAAAGAATATATCAAAGCGAAGCAAAATTTAGAATAAGTCAATATCTGCAACCATGATGGTAATCAATGTATTGATCTCATAATTTTGTGCCTACTAATTTATGAATTGAATTCTTATTTTTCTCATTTTTGCTACTTTGGCGTATCTAATTTCGATAAAAAACACCAAGATACTTGCAAACACACCTACACCTAGTATTATAAACGCTCCTATAATTTTGGACATTCCAATATTTGTGTAGCACCTATTTTCTACGTAATTACTAAAAAAGCTTTCATGTGCAGCCGTTCCATAAAACTTATTTAAACATTTGATTATTAAATATCGGGCAATACCACTTTCCACAAACTTGGTTATGGTCTGATCCAGCAGTTTGGTTAAAGCAGAATTTTTCTTAACAAAAAATACACTCTCGTGCGTTTCAAAACACGGTTTAACCACCTTGTAGTATCTCCGATCATTTTCTGGCAAATTTTCAAGTTCACTAACGAAATGATGCTCTATTAGCTTAGCAACTATAGCAGAGTTTTGAGTGCGATCTTTTATACGCCTACCTACCACATGCAAGTTAGCCAAACCATCATAGAGTGTGCTGTTTCTTAGCTGGAATTCCTGCTTGAAATAATTGTTGGATAACTTCCAAGGAACACTCAATCTAACCATGTCCTGCAAGGTATTTACGACGTTCATGACAGGCGGGAAGGCTAAAGTACTAGTTATGCTAGTCGAATAGTACGTACCAAATACAAGACAGGTATATAACCAACAGATCAAAACAGTCTTTGAAGAAAGCAGGCGATACTTAAACCTGAAGCAGACTCCACCTCCAGTAAAAATACGCATTAGATCGAGTAAAATTCGTATGTAACCATAACAGGGTATATTCCTGCCATCTCTTAGATAGTTAGAGAATGCTTCAGTTTTTATTAAAAACACTGAAAAAAATAGGAGCAGAACTATACTAGGTCCTATAATAACCATATTAAAAGTATAAAAAACAAACATCAAGTCTGGATATATGGTCGGTTTTTTGGCCACGAAAACCTGGCATACTTGATGCAAGGACTTACTAATTTCCAGGTTTTTTTTGTAAGCGTTTATAGGCCATCTAGAACATATGCATAGCTCTGTTTGTCCAGCTTCTAGTTGCACTAGCGTGGTGTACCACATGCCTCCGTCTTCTTCGGTTTCATTGTTGTGGACGAAATACTGCACTCGAAGGCCTTTGAATGATTCGCGTAGTACCGTCATTTCCACGCCGTACAAAGAGTTGTTTTTTCCTAGAATCATAGATCAGGATTGAAGAGAGAAATCAAAAGGAAGATAAGTAGTTTTATACGTACCTATAATGACGTAAGGAGGACACTGGAATATGGTTATCCTAATCGGAGAAGAAAACTTTGGTATCCATTTACGTTTCCCACTTTGGGAAACTTTCGTAAAATTAAAACCTTCTTCGAAAGTCACTTCTAAGGTAGTATTTTGTTGTACAACATGAATATTCACCTTATATTCCGTTATAATGTCCAGAAAGTACTTATTTTCTACATTCTCAACAATTGTTACGATTAAGAGATTAATGGCTTTTTCATTGACAGCTGTAGTTAAGAAGTTCGAAGAAGTATTTGGTTTTGAACTAGTTATAATCATCATCTTACTCCAAGGTCGAAACATGTCCAATAGTTCTTGAATACCGGCTAGTTTTTCGAAATTTTTTATACTTTCGGTATAAATGAGGTACTCACGACATGTCGACTTAAGAAGTTCTTTGGAATAATTCTGTTGAATGGTGACCATTGGAATGTTAGATGTCATTAAAGCTTTGTCTATTATTCTGGGCAAGTTGGTTAGTTTTGTGTTTTTTTCGAATATGTAGTACACGCATTTTTTAAAGTGTATGCTGAGTACTTTTGATAAAATGTTTTCAATCTTGGCATTTTCGGCTAAAATAAAAGTGAACTATAAATTGAAGACCTTAATGGAACATAATGGTAAGCCACACAATAAGAAATCTGAGATATTAAGGTATAAAAAAAGACGTTCGACCAATGTGTCCTTTCAGTGATGACTTACGGCGCTAAAACACTATCATTAACCCAGCAGGCCACCGCAACCAAACTTAGAGAGTACAAACAAGAGTTAGTCCAGAGTAATAAGGATATTCTGGGGATACTCAAAGATCCAGGTAGCTGACTACTTTTTTAGTTATTGTAGACCTATAGGAAGAAAACCTACCTGTTTCCTGCCTAGAGTTCGCGTCCGTTTTTTAATTATTAACAATTTAGTGCAAAAATCGCGATTTTTTCGATTTTTTGCACTCCATTCAAAACCTAAATACTTAATAAAACACTTGATTAAATTTTTGAAATTTAGTAGTTTATAAATATTAAGAATAACTTTAAAATGTCCGTAGAAACAATATTTTTATATATTCGAAAAGATAGTATTTTAACACGAATTTTCAAATAAAAAAAATTAAGCCAGGGTTCATTTGGGACAAGGTTAGCCATATGTTTTAAATAGTTGACATAAAATTACAAAATTCAGTTTTTTAGAACATTGAAAAACCTTCAAAATGCTGATTTTTGAAAGTTAAAAAGGTAATTTGTTGCTACACAAACTGCAAAATAAGCAAAAATCGTTATTTGTTAATAACTTTTACTAAAACTACCTTAGAACTTTAGTGTTTCAGTCAAAGTTGGGTATTGGCGACCGATCCATTAATTAGTTTAAGAGCTATTCAATTTGTTTATCCCAGAGTCCTTTATTTTGCAATAAGATAAGACAGAAAATAATGAAGATAGGGCAATTCTGTGTATGCCAAATAAAAGTAGAAGAGTGATAGTATCAAAATGTATTAAAAAAAGATAAAAAATTAATTAATATAGTCAAAAATCCTAATGCCAAATTTTTGAAATTTTGTAGTTTATAAATATTTAGAATAACTTTAAAAATGTTGTCCGTAGAAACAATATTTTTATATATTCGAAAAGATAGTATTTTAACACGAATTTTCAAATAAAAAAATTTAGCCAGGGTTCATTTGGGACAAGGTTAGCCAGATGTTTTTTTTTTAATTCAATTTGTTTATAATAATTCAGGAAACTCGTTAATGCCATTTTAAAGAATGGGAATTATATTTTTTCTTAAAAAATTTGCACAAACATTGTACCTTCACAGCACCCTCTACGATTTTTCAAAAATGTAGATCAAACGATTACTAGGGGGAACCTACAAATCCACCGAGTTAAAACACCGAAAAAGCAATTTCAAACGAATATAATTTTCTGTATCTCCGGATCAGCTCAATGGATTTTGATCTTTCTTTTTTTAATTTGTATGTAATTTCTACGTACATTACAAATATGCAATTTGTTTATAAATTTATTAATTAATTAACAGTCTAATTTGTTTAAACAATTGTTGAAAAAATATTTTTTTTACAAAAAAGTTATAGTACACTTTAATAAATAAATGATTTTTATTAGATAATTATTTATTGAAAATAATTTATTTATTAAAGTATACCTTAACTTTTTCTATGATTAATAACGATAGTATGATTAAAATCATTGATTTTTGGGAAAAAATTATTTTTTCAAATATTGTTTAAACAAATTAGACAGTTTATTAATTAATAAATGTCTAAACAAATTGCATATTTGTAATGTACAGAAAAATTACATACAAATTAAAAAAATAACTATCAAAATATATTCAGTAGATTCCGAGATATAGAAAATGATAGTAGTTTTAAGTTGCCTTTTTTAGTTATTGAACTCGTGCATTTGTCGGCTCCCAGCTCCCCCTTCACTTACCACGACTAGTCACCAATTGAACTACATTTTTAAAAACTCGTGTCAAATACCAGATTTTCTAATATGTAATAGTATATTGTGCAACAAGTGCAGAAAGATACTAATTTCTCACGAGTTTGAAAAGTTGCGGTACGAGCGCAAGCGAGTGCCGCAATTCAAACGAGTGAGAAATTATCTTTCTGCACGTGTTTTACACTATACTTTTTCTACAAGCACAGTTTTTCCTAAAAATAAAAATCACAATTTCCAAACGACGATTAATTATAATAGGTACCTATGTGATAAATTTTAAACTGTATTTAATTAATACCTACTAATCAATTTAAATTCCTTATACCTAAATAAATTACGCAGAAATCAGTTAAAAAATAATGCACTGCCTTAATTTGTTTAAATTTAAACAATTATTACACATTATTGACATTATATTTATGCAGTCACGGATTTACACAAAACCTACTTCATTCGACGTCTCTTGCACAGGTTGCTAAATCCTTATTGGTTATTTGATAATTATAAAATGTTTAATAAGAATAAAATTGTAAAATAAAACAGTTGTAACATCCATAATTTAGTTTCTATGCTATAGTTAAATATAATAATTGTCTTATAGGTTATATATTTGTCTAAAGTTTAACCACGGATGTAAACAGAATATAACGTTACTCAGAATGCGGTAGTCCACGGATGTAAACAGAATATAACGTTACTCAGAATGAGGTAGTCAACTGTGCAGAAAAGAACTTTGCGGCACAGAAACGTCACTTTGCGGCACAGAAACGTCACTTTTCTGCACACTAATGTCAAATATCTTATACTGTGAGAAAATATCAAGTTTGCTAACATAAAACCGTGCAGAAAAGTGCACTTTGAATAGTGGTTGTAGAAAATAGTATATTGTGCAACAAGTGCAGAAAGGTACTAATTTCTCACGAGTTTGAAAAGTTGCGGTACGAGCGCAAGCGAGTGCCGCAATTCAAACGAGTGAGAAATTACCTTTCTGCACGTATTTCACACTATACTTTTTCTACAAGCACAGTTTTTCCTAAAAATAAAAATCACAATTTCCAAACGACGATTAATTATAATAGGTACCTATGTGATAAATTTTAAACTGTATTTAATTAATACCTACTAATCAATTTAAATTCCTTATACCTAAATAAATTGCACAGAAATCAGTTAAAAAATTAATGCACTGCCTTAATTTGTTTAAATTTAAACAATTATTACACATTATTGACATTATATTTATGCAGTCACGGATTTACACAAAACCTACTTCATTCGACGTCTCTTGCACAGGTTGCTAAATCCTTATTGGTTATTTGATAATTATAAAATGTTTAATAAGAATAAAATTGTAAAATAAAACAGTTGTAACATCCATAATTTAGTTTCTATGCTATAGTTAAATATAATAATTGTCTTATAGGTTATATATTTGTCTAAAGTTTAACCACGGATGTAAACAGAATATAACGTTACTCAGAATGAGGTAGTCAACTGTGCAGAAAAGAACTTTGCGGCACAGAAACGTCACTTTGCGCCACAGAAACGTCACTTTTCTGCACACTAATGTCAAATATCTTATACTGTGAGAAAATATCAAGTTTGCTAACATAAAACCGTGCAGAAAAGTGCACTTTGAATAGTGGTTGTAGAAAAAATGATTTTTTCTACGAACAATATTTTTAAAGTTATTCTAAATGTTTATAAACTACAAAATTTCACAAATTTGTCATTAGGATTTTTTACTATATTAGATAATTTTTTTATCTTTTTTTAGTACATTTTGATAGCATCAGTTTTCTACTTTCATTTGGCATACGCAGAATTGCCCTATCTTCATCATTTTCTGTCTTATGTTATTGCAAAATAAAGGTTTCTGGGATAAACAATTCGAATAACTCTTAAACTAATTAATGGATCGGTCACAAATTTTGAGGGTTTGTTAAGTGCCCCAATACCCAACTTTGGGTGAAACACTAAAGTTCTAAGGTAATTTTAGTAAAAGTTATTAACAAATAACGATTTTCACTTATTTTGCAGTTTGCGTAGCAACAAATCAACTTTTTAACTTTAAAAAATCGGCATTTTGAAGGTTTTTTAATGTTCTAAAAAATTAAATTTTGTAATTTTATGTCAACTATTTAGCTTTTGAATGGGGTGCAAACAATCGAAAAGTCGCGATTTTTGCACTAAATTGTTAATAATTAAAAACGGACGCGAACTTTAGGCAGGAAACAGGTAGGTTTTCTTCCTATAGATCCTACCTAGATCTTTGAGTGTCACGAACATGGTCTATTTCTAGCTTATTGTCCTGGAGTATAAGGCACAAAATAAGAAAGCTGAAATATTAAGGTATAAAGTAAAAAAAAAAACTATAAAATATTGATTTGACTTAAAAAATTTAGCACATATGTATATGTGAAAAAAAAAGATGTTCGACTAATGTGTCCTTCCAGTGATGACTTACGGCGCTGAAACACTATCATTAACCCAGCAGGCCACCGCAACCAAACCTAGAGTGGTCCAAAGAAGAATGGAACGGTCACAACTTGGACTGACTCTCAGAAACAGGGTTAGAAACGAGGAAATTAGAAGAAGGACAGGCGTCACAGATGTCATAGAGCGAATATCATGGCTGAAGGTGAATTGGGCGGAAAATGTGGCCTGAGTGAAGGACAAAAGATGGACTCAAAAAATTACAGTATGGAAACCACGAACAGACAGAAGAAGAGGTAGACCCCCTATTCGATGGACAGACGACGTCAAAAGGATCGCTGGGAATTGGTTGCAGGAAGCCCATGACCGACAGAACTGGAAGAAATTAGGAAAGGCCTATGTTTTACTTTGGACGAAGAAGGCTGGATGATGATTATATCAGCAATAACTCCGCCATCTTATGGAATAATCGCCAAACAATTTGTAGGTTACTATTATCTTGAAATAAGATCTTTAATTGTATATACAGTCGAACCCGCTTATAAGAGTACCGGTTATAAGAATTTCCCGGTTTATGGAATATAAATTCGAGGTCCCGAAACGTTTCCATTTACTTCTTTATAAATCTATCGGTTTATTGGAATACGTATTATTAAAACAATACCGCTTATTAGAATAGGTATTTTTCAGATAAACGAATAAATTTTTACCTAGAATTTCGAATTTCCTAAAAATTTAAATTATGTCTTGTATTATGGTTTCTCGCAAAGGGCTTCGAAGGCCTGTAGTCCTATTTTATTTATATTGTTTGAGTTTGTCAGATAGGTAATAAATATTTTATTGCGTTGTTATGAGTACCAAATTAATCGTTTACCGACAAATTAAGTCGTAAAATAATTTCCTTTGTCTACAAACAATACATATTGCCATTCACTTGCCTGTTCTAAAATTTTTAAGAAACAGTTCGCCCATCCTAATCGCTTGTAAAGTTATAAACCGTTTTCGGGATGGCCAAGCCATTGTAAATTTTTCTAATTTTTATAATTCAGAACAACAAAAGTGACTAGTATTTTATATAACAAAAAAACAAGCTACAATTTCCGATTATTTTTCAAGACTAAATAAGTAATTTTCTTATTAAGTACCTACATTATGTATTTTAATACGACAATTTTTACATAATTTATATATTGCATACATTTCATATTAATTACTGTATGCATTTACATAATACAGGGTGTAACAAAAATACAGGTCATAAATTAAATCACCTATTCTATACTTTGTCTACCCAAAAGACGGAGTAATCACGTGAATACCATGTGAACTCATGAAATATTTAGGTCTTTGCCTACAAGCAGTAAAACTTCAGTCAAACAGTCAGAATTCGTGGCAAACAGTTGGTCAGTGAGAGAACAATAATACAGTCATCAGTGTTGTCCTCTTTACTCGTGCTGGTCGACTTTTCGCTGAGAGTTTCAGCCGGTGTGGCTACTTGTTGGAACAAACCCTATTATATTACCATCACTTTGTGATTTTTAAACCATTGGCGTACCAGAAAAATAAAATAAAAAGTTTTTCTACAGACAAAAATTGAAATAAACGATTAATTTATAAAAATATATTATGTACATAATAATGAAGAAAAACGTACAATTCAAAAGGATGAATAGGGCTTTTCATTCACAGTCATTTGTTTCGAGCTTTTGTCATGTGTCATATAATATTAAAACAGGGCCCCCGTAACCGGGCGTGCAACGCGTGCGACGCACGGGGGCGCAGCCCCAAAAGGGCGCCAAACCGAAGGTTTGGCAAATAAGAAATATTTATTTTAACGAGATATTCATTTTTTATACAATTTTAACATTACATTTTTAACGAACATCTGGAGAAATTTCAAAAATAAAAAAAAATATTTGGCATTGATAAAAAAAATATTGGCATTGACGTTTTTTGAGACGAGGAATTCAAATTTTGATGGTGAATAGGTTGGATTTTGGGTTAAATAGATTTTTTAATAATTTAATAGAAACACCCAATTTGATAAATAATACATGTTATAAAAATGCAAAGATTGTAATATAAAAATAATAATGTACCTTTATATTTATTTCTAAACTACCGTTTTGAAGTAGGTATAGTCTGTTCGCTAAACTCAGACGCAACTGGCTACATATTTTAGTCGATAATTTTTTTGTTTTTTGCCAATTTGGCAAAAATTGGCGAAATTACTAACTATTTAGTGATTATTAACTATTTAGTAATTATTTTTTGCCAATTTTACTAAAATTGGCAAAATTACCGACTAAAATATCTAGAAAGTTGCGTCTGAGTTTAGCGAACAGACTATACCTATGTATTTTGTATAACACCAGCAGCAAAAAGCTCATTTTGGCGCCCACCAAATAGGGGCGTCCGCCTGCAGTGCATCACTTTCAGGCCCGTTATCGCCGGCCCTGTGTGGCTCAATGGTAAGATACTATCTTAAAGATAGCCGACCTTTGGATCCAAGGGTTCTGAGTTGTGAATCCTAGCTGAGTATAAAAAAATGTTTCTTTATTAAAAATCAGTTAATAGAAATAATTTCTATCCTTGTGGGATAGGTGAAGGGAGTGCAGACGTTCGGATCCAATTAGCGTCTCTTTGTAAAGACAATGAAGTCGACTTTACTCAAGTAACAAGACATTTACTTAACACACACACACTACACATTACACTATAATCTGAATGTGAAATCAACTGCACAATCCCAATGGCCAAAAAAATTACGGAGATGAAAATGTTGTTGAAGGAATAATTGCCCAAGCGGGAAAACTGGCAGCTGATGAACAAGGTTTTCCTTCGTTAAATATCGTGAGATGAAAATATAAACCAAAATTTTTCGATTATGAACATAGAAAAGAGACATTTCATGATCCAAAAACCGCGTTTAAAATATTATATTTTTTTTAGAATAATTGGTCAAATTCGTTAAATAGTAGATTTGATGCAATGTCTTATTATGATAATGTTTTTGGTTTTTTCAGTGATATTTTTACATTAAGTGACCATGATATTTTAAAACATTGTCTTGCTCTTCAACAAAAGATTGATCAAGTAAAGATTGATGCAACTGATTTATTTAGTGAGATAAAAGCTTTATAATTAGGTTCTTTAATTGCCTAACTCATCAGATCTACTTGATATTCTTCAATATATATTTGAAAATAATATAACTTCATCTTTAGCAAATATCACTGTTTCATGAAGAATCATCCCTCATTTTACCGGTGTCTGTTGCTTCTGGTGAGAGATCATTTTCAAAATTAAAGTTAATTAAAAATTGTTTGAGCTGTACTATGGTACAGGAAAGATTATCTGGTTTGGTAATATTAACAATCGAGCAAGAGCTCGTCAATAAAATTGACTTTAAAGATATTATAAAAGAATTTGCTGCCGTCAAATTTAGAAAACACCCATTTAATAATTCAAGTTAGATTTAAGGGCGTTGGCGCAAAATTTCGAGCTAATGTGTTTTAATAAATGCATTAATTTTTTCGAATCCTGAGATAACTAAATATGTAAGAAATTTTTGAAAAATCTAAACGCAGAATGAAAGAGGGCCGAAAGTCCTTGAAAACTTCTATATTGTTTATTTTAATAAATTACAGGAGTGAAAAAAAAAGAGAAAATTTAGTGTAATTTTTAATTTCAAATATCTCATTCAAAAGGACTTTTTGGTCATTCTACGGAAGGGACTTACGGCCCTCGGTAATAATGTAATCTTTCATTCTGCGTTTAAATTTTTCAAAAATACCTATTAGTTTTTTTAGGATTCGAGAAAAATTAATGCATTTAAAACACATTGGCCCGAAATTTTACGCCTACATCCTTCACTAATATACATATTAACGTTTTATTTGTTTTTTGCCATTATTAGTAAATTAGTTACAAGAAACATAAAATTTGAGTTCTTGCAATTTCTGTTGTTTTATTACGAGTAAAAAATAAAAAATTATAGATTTATTTCATAATTGGATATAGGTAGATTTAAAGGGCGCCAAAATATATCCAGCACGCGTGCGCCGCTCAACCTTGCGGGGGCCCTGTATTAATATATCTACGTCGTACGTTATTGGTATTTCCAATGATACAAACTGAAGACGTATGACGTAGATATATTAATATTATGTGACACATGACAGAAGCTCGAAACAAATGACAATTGATGAAAAGCCCTATTGGGAGCGTTATAAAAGATTGAGGTACCGCTAAAATGTAAATAACCCAAGCTCTACTGTACGGGAAATATTGTATATAGTGTTAATTTTAAACAATTTCAAACATTAGGGGTAGAAGTAGAGAATACAATTTTAAAATATACCTTCTTAACCTCAATCTGATATTATGCTTAACCTAAAAATGTTGAATACAATACAGAAATAATAGAAATTCCTTAAAAAGTATTATCAATAATAAAACATGGAAGTGGCTTTAAAAATGAGTAAAAATTATGAGAGTCAAAATACTACAAACTAACTTTATCTAACGTGGACATTATAAACATGTAAACTTAAATGTGTAAGTGATGGTAGCTTACCCCATTTGTTTGCACTAAAGCAATGTTTATTTGTCAAATAACCATGTTTTTCCTGTTTTCTGACAGCAGTAACATATTTGAAATAAATAATTTTTTTGTCCAAATTAATTTAATTTTTAATAAAAATGGACAGCCAGTATAAATATTTTAATATTAATATTACTAAATAGAGAATTAAATAACCTTTCATGAGCTATCACACGACCCCTACTCTCAGTTAAAAAAAATCATCGATTACGTCATCACGCCGAGATGGATGACTTCACTATTATGATATATGTATATACCAGTATAAAACTTGACCTGTTTCGGTATTTCTCCCCAAAATCGGCCATTCTAGAGAAAATGAATTTATTCCAACCTAAACACTGTATATACTATGCTCAACTTACTTTTCAAACATCATAATAAACGATGCTTCATTAAAAAAATCTCAAATATTTAAATCAAATGACACGACGACGTCTTAAAAAATGTATATTTTGAAAAATTAAATTGTTATCATAATTATAATAAAATGATGTTGGGTTTCCGTAATTTAAATTTGGCCTGTGGTTGGATCAATTACAAAAAAGCATTACGGCGGTAAATTTGAATTACTCCTCCTATGTAAAAAGGAGGTGTTATACATATAACATATTTGTAAATCAACAAAAACGGTTTTAGAAAAATATAAGCTTCTTTGATTTTTTTCCGAAAGAAGCAAGTTTTCGATCTAAACTGACTCCCCCAATATTTATACTGCGTGATTCTGTCCACAATACAAATCACAATATTTATTCGAAATACCTTAATGCACGCCCTTGTATACAATGCCGATAACTGACCGATACAACTTCTGCGAAGTAAGTACCTTAATCCCACTCTTCGACTGTTATTTTTCAAGAAGCACGTGCCTGATCCCTTGATCACGCGTTTTTATTACTCTTTCTGTTGGGTAGACAGACTGTAGGACCTTGTAGGACCAAAAATAGTTCGAATGAACCTAACTTACCTTAGTACAAATATGCACATAAAAAAAGTTACAGCCCTTTTAAGTTACAAAATGAAAATCGATTTTTTCCAATATATCGAAAACTATTAGAGATTTTTTATTGAAAATGGGCATGTAGCATTTTTATGGCAGGAATATCTTAAAGAAAAAATTATAGTGAAATTTGTGCACCCCATAAAAATGTTATGGGGGTTTTGTTCCCTTAAACCCACCCAAACTTTTGTGTACGTTCCAATTAAATTATTATTGTGATACTATTAGTTAAATTCAATATTTTTAAAACTATTTTGGTTCTTAGTATTTTTTCGACAAGGCAGTTTTTATCGAGTTGCGGCTTCTTTCCTAATATGTTTACGTAGAGATTTTATGGGGGTTTTGTTCCTTTAAACCTCCCAAATGGTTGTGTACGTTCCAATTAAACTATTACTGCGATACCATTAGTTAAACACAGTGTTTTTAAAACTTTTTTGCTTCTTTGTATTTTTTCGATAAGGCACAATTTATCGAGATGTGACTTCTTTTTTAATATGGTTCAAAATATACCTAAAAATGTAAATCATAAATATTTTCCTATTATTATCAAGTCTCCATAGTCGTACTTAGCCATATACAAATATGTGGTGGATTTGACAAATAATATGCAAAATATCTCGACAAATACTGACTTCTCGAAAAAGTACCAAGAGGCAAAGAAGTTTTTAAAGCATTGTGTTTAACTAATGGTACTACAATAATAATTAAATTGAAACGTACACAAAAGTTGGGGGGGGGGGGGGGGTTTAAAGGAACCAAACCCCCATAAAATTTTTATGGGGTGTCTAAATTTCACTATAATTTTTTCTTAAGATACTACTGCCATAAGAATGCCACATGTTCATTTTCAATAAAAAATCTCCAATAGTTTTCGATATATTGGAAAAAATCTATTTTCATTTTGTAACTTCAAAGGGCTGTAACTTTTTTTTATGTGCACATTTGTACTAAGGTAAGTTAGGTTCAATCGAACTATTTTTAGTCCCAGAATATGTGATTAAATTTATGACCTGTATTTTTGTTACACCCTGTATAATGTAATTTGGTTTTTTAATAAATACGTTAGGCTATTGTATTATTGACATAAAAAGACCTAAAACCATATACATATACATATTAACATAGTATGTACTATTATTAATTACGTATATTCGGTACACTTATTACGGCTAGCCACCAATGATCGGTTATTAGAATATCCCGGTTATAAGAATATTTTTGCTTAGCAAGAAGGCTATTCCAATAAGTGGGTTCGACTGTATAAAAAATAATTTTAATTATTATTTCTGACCTGTTACTGTGCCTGCTATTACCAAAAGTAATACAATTTGCCCTATATTCATTATCTCTCACAAGACAGCAAATATATACTGATACTAACCATTATTTTAACACCAGAATAAGGTAATTAAACGTTAAATATAACTATACAAATATAAGGACCTAAACTTTACCACAAGTAATTGCTTCTTACTTTTTGGAATCAATTTATTTTGTCACGGTTTGGGCTATTTATTGTACGATTTATTTGCTAAGTAGGTGGATATTCTATTCCAAAGTGGAAATCGAAAAAAAAAGAACTTATTTTAAAATAAAATTGTGGTTTATCCCCAGTAAACGTAGTAAATGATATTAAGATACTACAAGAAAATTTATTTAAAGTAATACTGGAATAATTTAGAGGAAGACTAGAAAATTTTATTAATACAATATTTAAATTTATATACTAACTGATCAAATACGAAATAGAATAGGAAATTTTTAAATCTAAAATATGTCCTTACTACCTTAATGTTTCCCACTCAAGTGGTAAGCGTACAATGGTACCATCTACTTCGAAGTTTATGAACGAAAACAATTGATTCATTATCGTTTTCTGAGCATAAAAAGCTTTTCTAGAAGATGTAAATATTTGCACATTTCGGGTAGTAGGTACAATATCACTTTATTGAACTTTTGTATGGACTTTTTAGGAAAGCAATCTCAAGACGAACCCCTTACCCGAGACAGTCCAACGAGTCAAGGAATAAGTGCTTCGAGCTCCGATCAACAGCACTTTCCGCTCCCAGGTCCTGTTACATGTGGGGCTCCAGTTACCATAACCGCTACCATTACTACAAAGGTCGACGATGAGGTAGTTGACAAAAATCATTTTTATAAATTTAGAAATAAAACGTTGTTTTGTAGGGTTCTTGGGTATCGTCTCCAAAAGATACAGTATTTCCAGAAACTATACCAGAAGAAAGTTCTAGTACGGAAGAAGAACACGTTGTTATATTCAGATTGCCATCGCTGAATGAGTCAGATGGTTTTATTCGAGACCCCTCTATTTATACTGTGAGTATAACACACTTTGATCACTGATTTTTACTAAAAAATACAGTACGCACCAAAATTATCGAATTATTTTAAAATTCTAACTTTTTTTCTTTTTCCTCTTTATACGAAATTCTATTTGTTTATTGACGAATCGATACCTCTATGGAAGGTTGTAACACTTTATTTTTTGAGCGGTCGGTCGATAATTATTTTGCCGATTGGTGCTTTATCTCTTGCTATTTTAACCACACGCATTTCCCTCATTCTTATTTGGATATTCCGTTCTTTGTTTATTAGTATCCATTCCGTAAATAAATTCAAGAGCATAGGGCTCAATGAGTATGTAAGTTATCCATCTATTCTGACTTCCATTTTGTGATTTTAGTAGATGTTTTATTCTGTCAAATGCTGTCTTCAAGTCAACTCTAGTGATTTATCAGGAATTTGCTTTATTACTAATAGGTCTGGATCCCGCGTATGAAAAAAAGTTGATTAATAGCAAGCTGAAAATTTGTTAATAGCTTAAGGGTGTCTAGTCGGACAAACTTTGATATATGGGAACACTGGAACAGGGGAAGTTTTAATTGTAGAACAGGTTAAAAATTTGGAACGGCCAGACAACGAAAACGACACATGTATTTTGTCCGACAGAACAGACTTATTAGAGATTAATATTATTACTTTCAACAGTTTTGATTACTCTATTTTAAGGCTGAAACCAGTATTATTCAACTGGCTATGAGACGTAATGGTAGTGGACGCACGGTTAATAACGTTAAACCGGAGCATATTTCACCAGGAGACCCCAAAGCTGGAACCAAACCACCAATGCAGAAAGTTGGGTAAGTATAATAAAAAATTCCTTTATCTTACTTAATGTTTTGTTGGTTCTTTCAGCTCTTCCACCGACAAAGATTCATTGGATAGCAGTAAACTGCCTTCAACAGAGGCTCCAGCCAAAGAAGATATGACTAAAATGGCTATGCACGTCTATGACAGTTCAGCAGCGACATTTTTAGACGTTGCTGTTTTGAGGTGTTTGTTCATAACGTTATGGCAAGAGGAGGGAATCTACTGGGCTCTGCATTATATGTACAATAGGTAAGATAACACATCGTTCATCATCATCATCAATCAGCCCTGATTTGTCCATTGTTGAACATAGGCCTCCTCCAGGTATATCCATCTTCTTTTATTCTGCGTATCTGCTGCCGAATTGGTCACAATTCTTTTGAAGTGGTCGGTGCGTCGCGTTGGTGGTCTTCCCCGTAGTGATGTTGATTATAGTTACTTTCGAGTATTCGTTACAAATCGTTACTTTTGTATAAAGTAATCATTTAAAGTATTCGTTACTTTGATTACTTTTGTTACTTTTGTATTTGAGTACAGGTAATATTATCGAGAATCGCATTTCTCAGTACATATTTTGTATTAGTATTAGTAGGATACTTTGATTACTATGATTACTCTTGTATTTGAGTACCGGTAATCATATCGAGAATCGCATTTCTCAGTATTTCGTATAAGTATAAGATCCGATATAACGACCTTCACCGATCTATTTAGGTAATGGATAGAACTTAAATGATATGTAATTGTTCTGTCATTGCTGCTCCTCAATATCAGTAATCTCGAGTAATCTATTTGCACCAATTAAGTGCCAAAAACAAACCCTCGTAACTCTAGATGACGTACCTTAGCAGTAACCTAGGGCACCCAGGTGCTTCTGAGGTTAGTTCTGATTGCAAATTCGTGTTCAGTGACCCCAAATACCCCGAAATAAGAAAATCTGGCCCTTAATATGCTGATTTTAACATATTTATGCATTTTTCGATGCGTTTTATACACTTTAAAACATAATAATGCATTTTCACCTATATTTTTATTGTAGATTTTTTTTCAGACGTCATCGTAATCCTAAATACAATGCAAAAAGTTGCAAGTCTCTATATACCTACTATATTTAAAAATAGATTTATTCCTGTGTTTTTAGTGTTAAATGTGCTGGTCTAATACAGTAAACTCTCTCTTAACGGACACCTCTCTTCGCCGGACACCTCCTCTATACGGACGATTTTTAAAACAAAAATTAATCGACCATCTATGAACCTGTACCCTTTAATTCCCTTCGACGGACACTCTCAACAATGGACGCGGACAGTAAATGATGTGTAAATGCGAACAGTCAATGAAAAAAATTAACATTTTTTCCAAATATTTTACAATATAAAACTATATATATGTATATAATACATATTTATTATTTCAAATCAATACAGATGTCCACGACCTGATATTTGATACTGTTCACATTATCAACACTACATAAGTAATAAAAATTTAGTTGGTCGGGAAAGAAATGCGGCACCAGAAAATTGTTAATTTTGTTTTGACTGGAACAAGGATTTAAGAATTTTAACCGGAATGTCTGATTAAGCATATCCAATAGATGTCGTTGTATTTTTATGAATGTTTTCTTAAAAATTTTATTTTCGGATTAAATTTCATAATAAATTTTTTGTCTACTTTTAGATTTTTTTAAGTTTGAAAGATCAAAGTGATTTAATCAATCAGGTTTCTGGAAACGGAAACCTGGAAGCGAAAAGAAAATTTTTGAAAACCGATGGTACTGCATTAGACCTATAAATAATTGTTTTCGATTGGTTTTGTGAAGTGCGGTCTAAAAATATTCCAGTTTCTGGTAAAATGATTCATAGGTCTGGATCCCGCATATGAAAAAAAGTTGATTTATAGCAAGCTGAAAATTTGTTAATAGCTTAAGGGTGTCTCGTCGGACAAACTTTGATATATGGGAACACTGGAACAGGGGAATTTTTAATTGTGGAACAGGTTAAAAATTTGGAACGGCCAGACCACGAAAACGTCACATGTATTTTGTCCGACAGAACTTCCAATTGATTTGTTACCCTTTCATTAAACTCTCATGCAAAAATCAGACTTCTATTTATTATTTGTCATAATTCCTGTCATTTGACATGTTCTACGTATTCCACTCATTATAATGCCCATTTGGTGATAAATAGCAGCCTGATTTTTGCATGAGAGATTAATGAAAGGGTATCAAATCAATTGGAAGTTCTGTCGGACAAAATGCATGTGACGTTTTTTGGTGTGGTCGTTCCAAATTTTTAACCTGTTCCACAATTAAAACTTCCCCTGTTCCAGTGTTCCCATATATCAAAGTTTGTCCGACTAGACACCCTTAAGCTACTAACAAATTTTCAGCTTGCTATTAATCAACTTTTTTTTCATACGCGGGATCCAGACCTATCAAGGAAAGGCATTAGAAGTTGCAAGGGAACTAAGCGTTGATATGAAAACGGGTCATTTTAATGACAGTATTAGGTAGGTACTCTCCGCGAGACATTATTAACGCAGATGAGACGGGATTATTTTTTAGAGTTTCGAGCATTACCCAAGAAAACTTATACCCTGAAAGGAGAAAGATGCATTAAAGGCAAGCTGCTAAAAATAAGATCACAATTCTATTTTGTACCAATATGATATTTCGATAGAAGAATGCAGAGAGAAAACCGAAAAGTTCAATAATCAATGTTTATAGACAATGCTGCGTGGTCATCCACAACTTGTGTTATGTAATATTAAACTAGTATCTCTTTTTATATATACATACATACATACATGCACTTATTTTTAAAAAATTTAAGTTAACATATTTTTTTCTCTTCAACAGACACCTCCTTTAAAAGGACACTTTATGCGGAACGACTACTGTCCGTTAAAGAGAGAGTTCACTGTAAAAACAATGCCATACCTTACATGTAAAATTAAAGTTGATGATCATAGTCTAGAAATATTATCATTTCTACATATTTTCCGGTCAATCTAAGCTGTTTTTTTCTAGGCCTGATAAGAGTAGTGTGTATTTATTATTAAAATCTAATGTGTTGCATTTTTATTTTCAGAAGAACTAACATCTGTGAAATTCTGTGAATTATCTACCTCGACAAATCGTGTTTCTGGGTGCATGCTTTGTTAAATGATATACTTCAGCTACTTCTCAGCGCCCTGTAATAGGGAACTTGCACTAAAAAATTTTTTTGCACAAAATTGTTAATTTATGTTTTAAAATGTTATATTCAAAATATTACGTCTTAACAATGAATAGTGTACGTACAACATCTAATCAAAGTTCCGCGCCTAAAATTTCCGTTTTAAACAACTTCAAAAGCGAGACCTGGGGTCTGACGTCACAGGCCACTCGTATCGTTTGTCCGTTCGGGGTGGGCTATTGCATTTAATGCAGTTTGCCCATAGATAAATAATATAGTTGAAATATCTTGTTTTACTCTGTGGCAAAAATGATTTTTTCTGTGACAGGCAAAATATTAACATTTTATCTCCGTTGACATGTATCAAAAAGTTCTTTTTTATGAAATTACTTTGTTCGTTTCTTGTGTTGAAGAACAAAGAAGAAACAAGTAACTTAAAAATAAACAAAACTTTTAGTAATAAAAGTAAGAGTAACTAAAAAGCATTGGTGCTACTATAGTATGCGGTCTACAGTCGGGTTTCTACTATAGCTTGCGGTCTACCGAGGGATGCGGTGTAAGTATAAGTTGAGATGATAAAGATATTAACTTGTAAAATTACAATAATGATTCTTCTTATTTATGCGTATTATTAACTTTGTAAAGAAGGATTTTGTTGGCTATGTAAAACACGTATGTGTATGTTTACACGGCTATGTATGTTTACACGTTCTATCGGTACGTCTGCTAATCACCATAATCTTTTCTCAGAAGGCTTTGAACACAATAATGAAAGGCTCCAGTAGGTACTAATAAACATTATAATAAAATATAATCTTTATTATAATGCAAATTACACCGAAATCTTTTCCAGGATATACGAAATCCTTCGATTAGAGAGGTAGGTAGATCAATCCCACGGCGTAAACCGTATACTATAATATAATGGTACCAAACTATTGTTATAAACGGTTTAAACATGCTTATTAATAACTCTTACTTATTTGCCTTGACACCTCGCATTTCTCCAATAGAATAGCTTTTACTACTTTTTATAAAAGTTGCCACGATGAAGACATCAACGGTAGGTAAGTTAGTCAGATTGACCTTTTGAAAAACCCTCGTCTGTCATATTATGCGTTTTAAACTCTTTACAAAGTAGCACTCAACTTTATCAATTTCAGTTTAAAACTAAGCTGATTGGGGAACTACTTATTACAATATATAAGATGAACATAAATAATACCTAGGAATTTTCCATTAAAGACGATTAAAATGTAATATACCCGTGATACCTACCCTAATCGCGTTGTTTCCGCCGGTTGACCGTGGCCGGTGACGTCGAACCAATATATAGAAGGACGTTCAAGAGCCTCCTAAGATATTTGAATTTTATAGCATTTTCAAAGCGTCGTAATTAGCGTACGGGTTAAAAATATTTGTTTTTTTCGCATGCAAGCGTTTTAAGATCATGTTATCTTATGTTTTTTAATATCATTTTTATATTTAAAAATTTTTGCAAGTTCCCTATTCTGTAAAACTCTTCATAGCCTTCGCCCTTCATAGTTTATAGATAAAATTTCAGTTAACTGTACTGATACCGAACACTCGTTGAATACCGGTCCGACTTCGATATCAACCGATATGAACCGAGTAGATACAATACTCAAAATCAAAATAGGTACTCGCTCTGATATGATTGGTACGAAGTAATCAGAGTAATCAAAGTAACGATTTACCTCTCTGTATAGTAATCGTTACTTTCGGTATTCGTAAGTATCGAGTACTTTGTAACGAATAGTTACTTTTTCAATATCACTACCTCCCCGGCGCTTCCCTTGTCTGCCCGTGATCTTCACTCAAGCATTTTTTTGTCCACTTTGTCATCTTTTATTCTTGCAACATGCCCCGCTTATCTCCATTTTTCCCTTGTAATATACGTTCGATAATATCTTCCACTCCTATTCGTCTGCGAACTTCCTGGTTTCTTAGTACATTATATTTCTTAAGTTTATTCCAAACATTGATCTCTCCATTTTACGTTGTGTCCTATTCAATTTTCCCACTGATGTTTTTGTGAGAGTTAAGGTTTCTACTCCGTATGTGAGGACTGATAGTACAAACTGGTGAAAGGTTCCCTTTCTAAATGGATTGAGACATTTTTTTAACATGTCTCTGATTTATCCGAATGCATCCCAACCTAAACTTATTTCGCGATTCAAATACACATATCTATCCACAACTTCTATGGACGATTTCTCGATTTCTAGTAGCTCATTGAGGACGACATTTGTCATCACTTTTTTTCCATACTCTGTGTACATATTTAAACCGACACTTTGTGTTGGCTTCTCATAAACCGTCTGTTATGAGAAAAATGGCATCGGCATATCGGAGATAATTTAGTTTCTTCTCTCTATATCTCTATAAGAATTTTTACAGTTGTCGACGCCTTTTCCTTTCAGCCAACGTCTCCAGTCCTTTCTATTCTGCCATTCTCCATCTCTAAGGTCTCGTCTTTCCATGGCCTCGTCCACTTCATCCCTCTATGATCTTCGGAGTCTACCTCTTCTTCTCTTCCCTATTGGGCTCCAATCCGAAATCTTTGATATCCACCTTGTACGATCTGCTCTTCTCACATGTCCTTACCAAATTAAACGTTTTTCTTCGATGTAGCTGACGATGTCTTATTCTAGTGACATTCTTCGTTTTATACCCTCATTTCTAATGCGATCTACTCTTGTCACTCTGCACCTTCTTCTCATGAACTCCATTTCTTCTTTTTCTTCTTTTTGAATAGACATGACTGTCTGTTTTTTCAATGTGCCTCTAGTAAGTTGTTCCGTCGTTTTCGTGGTCTTCCCACTGATCGTCTTCCTATTGGGGAACCGTCTCTCGCTGTCCTGACTATCCTATTTGTTGTCATTCGGCTTAAGTGGTCATTCCATTATATTCTTCTGTTTCTTACTCAGTTATTATTGTTGTTACTGTCCCATAAAGTCTTACCATCGACTTTTCGAAGGGTTTTCATCTCCGCTGTTTCGAGCAATCTTTTTGTCCTCTCTGTGTCGGGTCGTGTTTCTGCCGCGTATGTATCATTATTGGTCTGATGACTGTTTTGTAAATTTTGCCTTTCATTTCTTTTCCGATATTTTTATTTCTCCATATTGTGTCGTTCAGGCAAAATGCGGCTCTGTTTGCTCTGTTCACTTGATCTTCCACTTATGTTTCGAGCCTTCCGTAGCTAGATAGTGTGATGCCTAAAGCCCGCTTGCTCATTCGGAGTTCAACTCAAGTTCAGCTCCATAACCGAGTTCAAGGCATGAAGTACGTTGTACGTGGTACGCACTTCATGTCTTGAACTCGTTAATGGCGCTGAACTTGAGTTGAACTCCGAATGAGCAAACGGGCCTAAGTATTTAAACTCCATCACTTGTTCTATTATCTGACCTTTCAGCTCCAATTTACATCTTATTGGATCTTCTGTTATAATCATGCATTTTGTCTTTTGTGAGGAAATTAACATGTTAAATTTTTTGGCGATTATGTTGAATTGGTGCAGCATTCGTTGTAAATCATCTTCACTTTGAGAGATTAGTATTGCATCGTCCGCATAGCAGATTATTTTAAGTTGTTTTTCTCCCATTTGGTATCCTTTTTTGGTTCTTACTTTTTTATTATTTCGTCCATGATCAGGTTGAACAATAAAGGACTCAAGGAATCCCCCTGTCTTATCCCATTGCCGGCTTCAGATGGGTCAGTTAATTAATCGTCCACATTTACTTTTATTGTGTTGTTCTGGTAGATGTTTTCGATCGTTTTAATTATTCCTAGAGGTACCTCTTTCGAGTATAACAAATGGATAACGTCCTTTAATGTGTCTCTGTCAAATGCTTTCTTAAAATCCACGAAACATAAATATGCGGGTTTGTTGTATTCCAACGATTTCTCTTGAACTTGTCTCATTATAAATATAGCGTCAGTGCATGACCTTCCCGACCTAAAACCTTTTTGTTCTTCTGCTAATGTTATAATTTCATTCAATTTGTTTGTTGTCACTTTGGTTGTTAATTTTGATGTGTTTAATAAGTTAATTCCTTTGTAATTCTCCGGGTCCGATTTGTCTCCTTTTTTGAAGAGAGGTATTAGGATGCTTGATCTCCATTCTTGTGGTATTCTGTTTTGTTATATAATATTTTGTATTAGTTTTAATAGTTGTTTAGTTAGATCTTGTCCTCCGTACTTAAGGAGTTATTTCGATATTCTGTCCTCTCCTAGATTTTCTATTTTTTAATTTTCTTAATGCTTCCTTTACCTCTCCCTCCTTGATGTTTATTTCTTCGTTTGTTGTAACTTCAGGTGTTGATGGTTCATTATCGTCGCCTTTAGCAAATAGAGATCAGAAGTAGCCTGACCATGTTTCCTTCTGAATGTGTTTCGCTTTTAATAATTCGTTCATCTCCTTTCTTTGCCCTCTGATCATTCTCCATATTTCTTTTTGTGTTCCGTAGAAGTCGTGTTCCATCTGTTTTGAGAAACTCTGCCTTTTTATTGCCCCCTTTTTATTTGCCTCACTAAAGTATTCGTTTCGTTTCTGACTCGTTTGTACTGGTTGTATGCCTGTTGTGTTTGTTTCGTTCTGTATTGTAAAAAGGCTTTCTTCTTTTCAGAACTCCATTTCAGTTGCTGTAATTTTGGACCGGTTTCGTTTGATTATTACCCAATTCTCTGTTCCATAGGTCATTACACTACGTACCAAGGTGATATGTATTCTCTTCTTTGTATTTCTGGTAATCTGTCTATCCCACAGTACCACGTTCATTTGTTTAATACATGTTCTTGTCTGTGCTCATCTGCTGATTATCTCTTGCTCGGTGGTTCCATTCTTTGAGAGTATGAATCCTAAGTACAGTAAAACCTGTGTTAACGGCCACCTGTCAAAACCGGCCACCTGAACTAGCAGGCCAGTTTCAAAGTTCCCCAAACCAAAATTTGTGGACTACAAAACCTGGTATTAGCGGCCACCTTTTTATATCGGCCAATAGTTCTGTCATTTTTAGTGACCGTTATTGGCAGGTTTTACTGTAGTTGAATTTTTCAGTGTCGTTAATTTCCCTATCATCGTCCATTTACAAGTTTCTCACTGGTTCTTGTTCTGTTGTTAAGTATTCGGTATTTTTTAGGTTTATTTCAAGTCCATTTTTTGTGTATTCCTCTTCTAATTTTCGGAGCATATAGGACAGATCTTCTTCATCTTGAGCCGTTACCACTTGGTCATCTGCAAAACTTAACCCGGGAGTAGTCGCGCTCACTTCTGTAACGTGAATAGTCGCGTGTTAGATTTCATCTTACAATACGAATTTACAACAAATTTTTATTTAATAGTATTTTTATTTACTTGTTATTATTAAAGCTAATTGGCTCTCCCCAAAGCCATAAATTCCACAAAAAGAAGAAGAAGAAAAAAAATACCTACGCATTACTACACCGTTCCTCGAGACACTTACGAAATTTTTTCAAAATTGCAAAATTTTTCATAAAGTTATCGCGAAAAAGGATAAAATGTGAGATTCTATCTAACGGCGCGACTACTCGCGGGTTAATGTGTACAAGAATTTGTCCCGAATTGGTATTCCCACCCCTTCACATTTCCATGGTTTTAATATTTGTTCCAGGAATATATTGAACAGTGTCGAAGATGTAGATTATCCCTACACTAAGCCTTTTGTGGTCTTAAATTCGTTGGAGTATTTATTGCCGGTTTTAACTCTTACCCTGTTGTTGTTGTAAAGGTTTTTATGCCTTCCATTAACCTCAGAGTCATTCTGAGTTCCTTCATCGTGATCCATAGTTGTTTTCTGGGAACCGTGTCATATGCCTTTTTTAAATCGATTTTTTTCCCAACGATATTAATACCTTTGAGTTCCACTCTAATCGTTTAAAATGCATACTCCATAACTGTTATACCTAAATAGTTTCAGTGACAAAATTTTTGCCGCGCCCATCTGCCAAATTTTTGTCTTCGTAGTCATGCAATGAAGGTTTACAGTTTTATGATCTTGTAGTCATTTTAATGGTACTAATTTTTAAATCTAGTTATTAATTTCAGATTAAGAGATATAAATGATGAATCAGTAGGTCAACAACAACCCAGAAAAAGAAGCAATTCATTGCCAATACCTAAAATTGAAGTATCTCTGTATCAAAGCAATGACTCTAGAAAGGGAGAAAATGGAAATAAGGACTTCATAGAAGTGCCAGAACCCAGAGATGTTTCCCTTCTTACAGGTCTCTATGGCACAAGAATTTTAGGTTTTTTTAAAACTAATAAATAGATGCTTTTCCAGAGTCTCCATTTTACAACCAATCAAAATCGGAGGAGTCTCTACACAAACGATCATCCAGCGAGAAAATAGGCAAGAAACGAAAGAAAATTTCAGACTTGAAAACTTTTGTAGAGACTAAACTTTTGTCGAAATCCGACAAAGCTCTGGAAAAAATTGGACAAGAGGAACAAAGACCTCTTGGAAAAAGTTCGGTGGGTTCAAGAAGAATGTTGAATGTCCTCGTATGTATATCTTTCTTCTATCTATCTTCTATTTCTTACCACTATATTTTCTGTTTTCGTGCTTCTTTCTTCTCATACGTTATAAGTAGGGGAAAGTCGCCTATGATGGCATACCTAATTTTAACTCAATTTTTTAAGTGTATTTAAAATTTTCTAAGCATTTTTGTGGTACCAAGTGATTCGAACTTAAGCTACATTTTAAGTTTTGTACAATATAATATTGATTTTGAACATTTTTTGCACGCTTTTAATTTTTTTTTGAATTAGCAAGTATGCCATCATCATAGGTGACACACGTTTCCTATGATGGCATACCCTTTATTTTAAAACAAAAGAACTTAATTTTTTATGTTTTATTACGAAAAATAACAACAAAAATTAAAAAATAAATTCGTAATGTTCTACTAACTTAACTAATAGGTCATTAAGCAAAAAAAAATTTATAAACACAATTCCCATAATATAAACTGTTTTACTTTTTTTCCACATCCGCACATTACGCATGACACCATGAAAAGCATGTCTGACACTGAATCCATGTTTCTTTTGATTTAGTTAGGGAGTACAGTTCATTACAATACAAACAATCGACATCAGGGTTGTCGTCTTTAAGATCATTCCAGATTTCCGCTTGTTCTTCTTCTTCTTAACTGCTATTTTTCCCACGAAAACTTTCTTCGTGACCCTTCTTGGCAGTTTTTTCTTTATTAAATTGCTTTTTCTTCTTACTTCTTTCTGAGCTCAAATCGGGTCTGGAGTAGAACTGAGCATAGATACCATTCTTCCCACGTTTTCGCTTTTTTTCATTTTCTAGTTTACAAGAGGTTTACAATTTTACAATACTGGTCCTTAACTTTTGTACAAATGAAGGTCCACGCACATTAGCTTTTGGCATTTTAATTTCAGATTTCAAAGATATTTCATCATGACTATTTTTGGAGTGAATATTGGATGCTTATAAACGATTTTCTTCTCGACTTTCTATGCTGGACTGGATTCTAAATTTTAATTTTGTGTAATATTGCTACGGAACTTGCCGAAAAATGTATAATTTTCCTACTTTCACAAAAAGCATCAGAGCACCATAAACTTCATATGAAACTACAAACCGACTATCTAGCATACACTAATACATCAGTTTTCAGAATAAGTGGACTGCGTTCCAAAATACACTCAGTATGCCATCATAGGTGACTTTCCCCTAGTGTTGCATGAAGAGAAACAGTTCTGATCAAATATTTTTTTTCTTGTAAGATTAAAATTTCTGACTGACAAAAAGAACCGTATTATACTGTATATTATGTAACGATAAATCTTTTAATTTTTCGCAACCTAATTATTAGTTTTTTGACTTTTGGATAGCAAAATGTACTAAATTCTGATTTGTTTTTAACATATTAAACAGTTTATATACTTATTCAGAGCGTAGGCGCAAAATTTCGGTCAACTGCTTTTTAAAGCCCATTCATTTTTTTTCGAATGCTGGGAAAACTAATAAGCATTTTTGAAAAATTTAAACGCAGAATGACAGATTACATTATTACCGAGGGCCGAAAGTCCCTGAAAACTTCTATAGTGTTTATTTTAACAAGTTACAGGGGTAATTACAAAAAAAAAACAGAACATTTTAGTGTGATTTTTAATTTCAAATATCTCATTCAAAAGAAACTTTTTGTTTATTCTAAGGAACTTCAACCCTCGGTAATGATATAATCATTCATTCTGTGTTTAAATTTTTCAAATATACTTATCAGTTTTCTCATGATTCGAAAAAAAAAATGAATACACTTAAAAATCATTGGTCCGAAATTTTGCGTCTACGCTTTTAAACCTGCTGGAGTTATCAAAAGTGTTTCTCCTCGGTGTAGAAGATCTATTATTAAAAAAACAGTATCTGTATATTTAATATTATAGCAAGAATATCATAGAAGCTTGGATACAGGCGATGAACACCTGTCACGCACCCAGACGTCCATGTCAAGAATGTTCGAGCCTCCCACTAACTTGGTCAAAGGAAAAAGTATGCCAAGTCTTAGGTGAGTAACATTCTTCATAATTATATATTATTTTATGGGACTACTACTACTATTACTGTGAATTACCAATTTAAATAAAAATTAAAAAAATAATAAGAGTCAAATTAGAGAGGGACAACTGACAGTAAGTTGCCATCTAACAGTCCTCATGTGGAGAAAATCCACCTGTTTAGCAATCCACGTGATGGGGGATCATGCTAAAACATAACAAATTTTATACCATTTAAATGGTTTATACCCTGCGGTATTTCTTTGGTGGATCAGCTTGTAACACCAGTTCTAAACACTGATGATGATATTGATGATAAATTTTATACCTTTTATAAAGGATTTCTCATTAATTTTTTGTGATTGATGGTATACAGCCAGCTGCAGGAAAATTATTTCCTTGTGGATAATCTTTAACACGTTACAAATGTTGAAATGTTAAGAAGAATAAATAAACAAGAAGTTGAAAGGCCAAAAAAATAGGTAAATAAAACTAAGCCAGACCAAATCCAAAATCTCGGACATATACTGTACCTATGGAAAGAAGACTATCTTGACTATCTCAGCAATTTAAGAAAATGGTAGATATTATTACAACTAGAAGAACTATTAAAAAAATTATTCGAAAATTATAGTAGGCATGCTGATGGCACTTAAAAAAAATATAACTGACTGATTGACTGACCATAATGGTCGAAGTCTTAAAAAATACTTTTACCGTTGAACGATAACTTGAATATATTTCTCAATCAAAGCTTTTACAATATCTCATTTGATATAACCATCTGTATCATAAAACTCTTAATTTTTGTCGTTTTTAATGTTGCTTTTGTGTCTTTATGTAGCATTTTTTAACCTCGATAATAAATGTACCCACTTATTAATGTTTTGTTGTATGTACAGCAAGTATAGAAGTTCATATATTCTGGACGATCAAAAAAATTATGTGACTTTTAAATTATTATCAGCAATAGTACCTACTGCCAGATATATAGGAGAATATGTACTTGCTCACCAATTGTGTTGTTAAATATTTGTCTCCACAAGACCGTGAAAGGGAAGACAATGTCTATATTAAATTATTGTTTCAAATCCTGCAAACATGTTTATCGCCTAATGTTAACACGTGAATTGAGACAACCCCAAAGGAAAAACAATTAACGGATTAAGGCCCGGAGAACGAGCAGGCCCCTCTATGAATCCTCCACGTCGATTTGGAAAATTCGTATTAAAAAAATGTCTATCCAGTCGATAATAATGCGGAAGCGCCCTAGCTTGTTGAAACCGGCAACCTACCACTATTATCGATGTGCGATGGAATACCGGCAAAGCTATAAAACGCCGTTGATATTAAGACATAAGAGGATTCAAACCCGAGTACTGATCTTTTAAGGGTTTCTTCTCTAAACATATTAGTTGTTATTGAAGAAAAATCTGCAAATTGACTTTATCGTGACAACCAGTGGCAAAAGGATCGAAAATAAAAACAACACTAGAACAAAATGTATATGTATTGATGTGATCTTGATTATTGATATGAGATAATATTCTTATATGTCATTTAATTTAATCAATGCATTAATAATAATCTAATTAATTTACCAGATCACATATCAATATGTTTTCAATCTCAGGGCTTTTTATAAAATTAATTACTTACTTACGTGGCTTCTAAGTATTTCTCAATGGTTCCTAATCGGGATAGGAAAGAAAAGAGTAAAATAATAACACATATGGGTTACAATTGTAATCAAAATATTGTTTATTTTATTTAAATGGCAATCACTGCTTAAACTTTGCTATATCTTATTATTCTTAAACATAAAATTTACACATGGGAATCTTATTTCCTTTTGGTTTCCAATTGAAAGTTTTTATTAACATTTAACTATTATGATTTATTAGCAACAATTCTATTTAAGTTTGATGAAGCTTTTCTGATATTATTGATTATGTTTCTTCAATTTTAAATGTGGTATTTAATACGAAAAACCCATACATTCATGTCCAAACAAATGAGACTGACCTTTTTCTGGTGAACTGAGAATGTCTTCACACAAGACCCGTTTCCTGCTATCCTTGGCTGCAATCAAAACCTCGTCCTGGCTTCCAGTAATGTTCTCCTTTGAAACTAGCTCGTATAGCTCTCGTTTCCTGCTTCTGTCGTGATGCTGTGTTCTACCTTTTTCGAAACTGCAATCAGCTACCGGGAACTCTTGGCTCAAGGAGGTTCTTTTACTCTCAACCTGGCCTACCTCTCGTTCCACGATAGATACTCCACACTCACGGAACTACAGCGGCTTTCTCACTCTCCGTACACTACCGTCTACTACTGGACTTCACTTCTCGACAGCTCAAAACATTCTGATCTCTATTTTCAGTCATTCACCTACTTTCTAAATATCCCTTCCAGATTCACAAATCAACCTTCCACCACCAACTCTCATTCGCAGTATTCCTCAAAACCAATTTTTCTTTCTAAATATGCTTAATGGATTTCCAAAAAAATTAGTTAATTCCCATTCTAAAATTACTTTCTACTATTTACAAAATTTAATGACCTATTATCTACTTCAACTGAGTCTTATTTAGCATAGGCTAATGATCGAACCTTCCGCGAACAACGATAATGACCTATTATCGATTTCACTTGAGTCTTATTTAGCATAGGCTAATGATCGAACCTTCCGCGAACAACGATAATGGTACGCGCCATTCACTTTGTTTATTCTAAGCGCATTGTCCCGAGTTTCGTATGCTTCTTCTAATCACTTCTTAAAATTAAATATAACAATTTGTTGTATACAGGTTGTTCTAAATTTATATGCCCGTGGTTGAGAAAATTGAAAATATTTTATATTAAATTGAATTTTGTTTATAATTATCAAAATTTAATTTTCATATCAAATAGAAATATAACAAATCCCCGCCTTGTATTCGATAAAATTTATCTGCATTTTTAAATAAATTTTCTCGAGGCAAAACCAACTCCCTGTATATTTCCTTACTTTAATCTACGTCTTATACCCCTTCTTCTTGTATTACTCTAATTAGTCCCACCTGTAGAGTAATTGTTTCCTTATTTTCAGTGTCCTCATCCTGTGTTAGAGTGTCGGCTATTATGTTGTCTTTCCCTTTTTCCCATATCAATCTTCTGTCTTTTCCCTCAGATTTTTCACATACTTTTACCGTGCATTCTGCATCCTCGTTTTCATATGCCTCCTCTTCAAATGCCACTGTTTCGATCACATCTTTTTCGCTTTCATTTGTTAGCTTTATTTCTTCTTCTCCTGAGCTCATCTCTTCTTTTGAGGAATCCCAGTTGTCTTTTGCTTTTGATACTCTCAATTTTTCTTCTTCTGGGCTCAACTCTTCTTTTGAGGAGCCACAGGTTTCATTTTCTTTTGTCTTTTTCTGACTTTTTCTCCCTTTTCTTCTTTGTCCTTGCTTCGTTGCCAAATTCATTTCCACTGTTTGTTCTTTACCTGATTCGTCCGTATTTTGTTTCTTCTGTTCCTTGTCCTGTTCTTCTTCTTTTTCTTCTGTTAGATTCATCGTATTATTTTTCAAATCTATCACTACATGTTTTTCTGCCAATTCGTCAACTCCTACTATCATGTCATGTGACATGTTTGGCATTATTACACATTGTAGTGCATACATCTTCTTACCCAGTCGTACCATTACTCGTATGCCTTCATTTATAGTTGCCAATGTCCGTTTGTTTGCGCCCACTAAATTTACCCTAGGTATTTTGTAAATTAAATTTGTTAAGTTAACTTCTTCTATTAGTTTTCTGTTGACCAATGTTATTTCAGATCCAGTGTCTATCATAATTTTAATTAGTTTCTCGTTGATAAATCCATCCACAAATTTTAAATTAACTCCTTTTTTCTTTTCGTTGTTTCCTGCCAATTTAATAAACTCCTTGGGTTGACAAAAGATTCCTGTTTGATTTTTGGTTTTTAGTGAGCGCCGTCGTGAAAAGACGCCGGTTGCTCATCGTTGTTTATATTTTCGTCATAATGTCTCTCTCCGTCATATTCATCTGTCTGGGTATTATTTACTTCTCTTCTATTTTCTCTTGGTCTGTCGGATCTGTTTCGGTTTTCTCGATATCCCTGTTCATTTTGTCTACCATTATTTCTGTTTTCTTGATTTGAGCGTGTGATGTTTCTACTCTGGTATTCTCGATTTCTGTCCTCATTCCATTGCCTATTTCTTTGTTCATAATTTCCTCTTCCGTTGTCTCTATTTTCGTTTTCCCTTCTGGGATTAAAATCTCGTCTTGTATAGTCCCTCCTATTTTGGTTTCTATCTCTGTAATCCTGTGTTTCTCGGGGCCTGTAATCTTCTCGCGACCTTCTTGATTTTCTTTCTCTTAAACGTGATTCTCTTATTTGTAGGAATTGGCATAAACTATCTATGTCTTTGTAGTTTTGCAATGTGATATGGTCTTCCAGCGTTTCTTCGAAATGTCTTGCAATCAGTTCGACTAATTGTTCCGATGAGTAATTATATTGTAAATGTTTTGCGTTATAGTAAATTTGTAATGCACATGTCCTTTCTGATATACCCATCCTATCATTGTATTTCCCATTTTGCAATTCCTTGTTAATTTCCAATTGTTGGACTTTTCCCCAGAAATAATTCAAAAATTTTTGTTCAAATTGTTGCCAACTGTCAAATTCTTCTTCTTTGCAATCGAACCATAGGCTTGCTTCATATTTGAGATGGTTTCTGATAGTTTCTTTTGCTGTTTCGAAATTTCCGATGTGCTGTATTTTCTTTTTCAGGCTATTTATGAACGGCACTGGGTGTAATCTTCTTACATCCCCGCCAAACCTTATCTTCACGTCATCTGTGCTATGTATAACCATTTCTCTTCTTTCTCCGACATTTTGTTGAATATTGATTTCCGCAATCTTTCTTTCCACTTCTTCTCTGTCTGCTTTAATGGCGTTTTCAAACTTGTTTTCCAAATTTTCTATTTCCTTTTTCTGGCAATTCGTTAACTCCTTCATTTTATTTTGAATTTTCATTTCTTGTTCTTGCATGTGATCTTTAATTTTCACTTCATACTTTTCTATGCGTTCCTCCATTTTCGTGTTGTTCTCTTCTATTGCTTGTTTCATTTTTTGTTGTGTTTCATCCATTTTTTGATCCAATTTTTGTTGTGTTTCATCCATTTTTTGTTGTGTTTCATCCATTTTTTGATCCACTTTATCCATTTTCTTTGATGTTTCTTCCTGATTTTTATCCTTCGTCCTTTTTGCTTCATCCATTGCTTGTTTTGTTTCTCTTTGATTGTCATCCAGTTTTTGTTGTGTTTCATCCATTTTCTGTTCTATTCTTTGTGACTGGAGTTGCATCATTTGTAATAGTTTATCTATTCCTGATAATTCTTGCTGTTCTGATGCCATGATTGTCTTGTTTAAAATATCTTCTTGGTCTGAATTATTCTCTTGATTTGAATGTTCTTTTTGTTTTTTGTTGTCTTTGCTTTGGCTTCTTGTCACAGACATTTGTTTTCAAGAAGTACTGTCCCCGCCAAATATGAAATTTTACTAGTATGTTACCAAGACGACTTTTTCTCACCCAAATATTATAAATTGTCAATAAATATATCAAATGTAAATATCGTAAAATTAAAATATTAAATCAGTTATGTAAAATTTGTACCTAAAGAGATCTAAAATTTTATGTTATCAAATGTAAGTATCTCACTTTTTACCACAGGCATATAAATTTTCAAATACCGGCTTTACTCTTTCTATCCTTCAAATTTGCCACTAGAAATACTTTTCAATGCCCTCCACGTTGGACGACAGTTGATGTGATCTTGATTATTGATATGAGATAATATTCTTATATGTCATTTAATTTAATCAATGCATTAATAATAATCTAATTAATTTACCAGATCACATATCAATATGTTTTCAATCTCAGGGCTTTTTATAAAATTAATTACTTACTTACGTGGCTTCTAAGTATTTCTCAATGGTTCCTAATCGGGATAGGAAAGAAAAGAGTAAAATAATAACACATATGGGTTACAATTGTAATCAAAATATTGTTTATTTTATTTAAATGGCAATCACTGCTTAAACTTTGCTATATCTTATTATTCTTAAACATAAAATTTACACATGGGAATCTTATTTCCTTTTGGTTTCCAATTGAAAGTTTTTATTAACATTTAACTATTATGATTTATTAGCAACAATTCTATTTAAGTTTGATGAAGCTTTTCTGATATTATTGATTATGTTTCTTCAATTTTAAATGTGGTATTTAATACGAAAAACCCATACATTCATGTCCAAACAAATGAGACTGACCTTTTTCTGGTGAACTGAGAATGTCTTCACACAAGACCCGTTTCCTGCTATCCTTGGCTGCAATCAAAACCTCGTCCTGGCTTCCAGTAATGTTCTCCTTTGAAACTAGCTCGTATAGCTCTCGTTTCCTGCTTCTGTCGTGATGCTGTGTTCTACCTTTTTCGAAACTGCAATCAGCTACCGGGAACTCTTGGCTCAAGGAGGTTCTTTTACTCTCAACCTGGCCTACCTCTCGTTCCACGATAGATACTCCACACTCACGGAACTACAGCGGCTTTCTCACTCTCCGTACACTACCGTCTACTACTGGACTTCACTTCTCGACAGCTCAAAACATTCTGATCTCTATTTTCAGTCATTCACCTACTTTCTAAATATCCCTTCCAGATTCACAAATCAACCTTCCACCACCAACTCTCATTCGCAGTATTCCTCAAAACCAATTTTTCTTTCTAAATATGCTTAATGGATTTCCAAAAAAATTAGTTAATTCCCATTCTAAAATTACTTTCTACTATTTACAAAATTTAATGACCTATTATCTACTTCAACTGAGTCTTATTTAGCATAGGCTAATGATCGAACCTTCCGCGAACAACGATAATGACCTATTATCGATTTCACTTGAGTCTTATTTAGCATAGGCTAATGATCGAACCTTCCGCGAACAACGATAATGGTACGCGCCATTCACTTTGTTTATTCTAAGCGCATTGTCCCGAGTTTCGTATGCTTCTTCTAATCACTTCTTAAAATTAAATATAACAATTTGTTGTATACAGGTTGTTCTAAATTTATATGCCCGTGGTTGAGAAAATTGAAAATATTTTATATTAAATTGAATTTTGTTTATAATTATCAAAATTTAATTTTCATATCAAATAGAAATATAACAGTATCTATATCTTATTTCCATCAACACGAAGTGTTGATGGAAACAAGAGTTTTGGTTTGTTTTTGTTTTCCAAGTTTACAGAAAATACAAACAAGCGACTAAAAAGCGAAATACCGGTTAAAAAGATATAGGTAACTAAACCATAAGGCAAAAGGAGAGAGGAAGACTTGGAACCATGTAATAGCAAAACAACTCGACAAACACGGAGTAAGATACATCCAAATGAATAATTTGGATAGATCTGGTTGTTTATTTTTGTACTTCAAAGATATCTCAAGTATCATTTGCATTTATGGCTTAAGTAAGCTAACAAATTACACATATTGTAAACAGATTTGAAAAACTTTTGATTTGTCTCCAACTAGAGATGTTCACATTTGCCTATAGATACAAAAAAATGAGTTAATTCTGTTAATATTGCTTAATGAAAATGCAGTCTTCCCTTTCTACGGCAATCCTTTATATGTGCCTCTTTGTCTCTCTGAATGTTCTTATCATTCTGTCTTTCTTAGCTGTATTTTAGATGAACTTAATCAACCGGGAGGGTAAGTATGATGGACTTTCTGTGGACATTATATTAGACAATTGACAAAAATACACACATAAAAAGAAATTTAAATAGTTTTGTGATTAAATTGGGAATAAATATCATAAACAATTCTTGCTTTGCCAATTCTCTATGTTTAATTTCTAGATATTCTGCTATTATTACTTTAGAGTTAATGTGTACATATTAAGGGCGTACGCCCAAAATTTCGGCTTCAATGCTTTTTAAATGCCTTAATTTTTTTCGACTCCTGACAAAACTAATAAATATTTTTTAAAAATTTAAAAGCAGAACTAAAGAATACATTATTACCTACTAACGACCGAAAATCCCTTAGTATATACAGTTAGTCCTTTAGCTTAATGTTTCTTTTGAATAAGAAATTTGAAATTAAAAATCACTTAATGTTCTTGTTTTTTCACCCTTGTAACTTATTAACATAAATATTATAGAAGTTTTGAGGGACTTTCGGCCCTCGGTAATAACGTAATCTTTCATTCTGCGTTTAAAATTTTCAAAAATTGGTATTACAGTAATCCCTCTTCAACCGCGGGGGTTACGTTCCGAAGAGAAAGGTGCGGTTGGTGAAACCGTGGTTGGCGAGGGATCCACGATCCAAAGAAGAATATGACATATATTCCCAATTTGGATACGTATATTAGTACATAGAAAGAAATATGGTGAAATTTCATATCTGTGAATTAGTAATATCATGTTCTGAAGCTATTTTCTTGTGGCATGTTTGCCATTAACTATTTTTAATGGGAAATAAGCCACAATTTTTCTAAAAAAATTATTTTATAAATTTCGACGTCCAAATCGGATGTCGTTGTCAAAATACAAAAAATATTAATATTAAACAAAAATGTTGTTGCTTAATAAAAAATTCTTCTAATAATTTATTTAATCTGACTCATTTATATCGGCAATTCAGACATATATTATACATTTTAAAGTAGAAGACTTTAAAATGATATTGCCAATATTTATGAGTTGCGTTCCTATTATCATATCAACAAAAATAAAGACGCTGAGATCAGCGTCTACATTCGCCGGTATTTTAAACCTTCCGAACTATAACTATAAACTAATTGCCGTAGTATTACTACTAAGAACAAGCGCCAGTGGCGTATCATGAGTAATTTAAGGCGGCTGGTCACTATATAAAAATAATAAAACATTCTCATAGATTCAACAGATATCGCAAACGCGGTTGATGAGTCCGCGGATAACGAGGGCTTACTGTAGTTTTCTCAGGAATCGAAAAAAATGAATACATTTAAAAATCATTGGAGCCGAATCTTTGCGCCTACCCCCTTAAAGACTTTTTTGCCTACATTTTTAGTTGTTCTTAAAGAGTATAAGATAATATGAGATATATAAGAGATAAAAATCAGAGTTACATGATTACAGTCCCTCTGACTTATTTCTATAGGTTCTTTAAGTTGTTCATCCATTCTGACTTCAATTTTGTTGTTTTGGTAGTTTTTATGATATATAAGAGAACAACTTCTCTATATTATGTAGTAGATGAATTAGATACATCTTTGAATGTTACTCTGCCAAATGCTTTCTTCAGTCAATCAGACACAGATATGCTGGTCTATTATACTCTTTTGATTTTTTTTGTTCATCTTCAAACCCTTTTGTTCATCTGCTAAATGTGCCCTCTGATTCATTACTTGTAAAATTTTAGTTGTAAGTCTTAGGGTAGTATTTAATAAGTTTATACATCTGAGGGCTGTTTTTTTATCTCCTTTTGTCAAACAGTAGCATTCAGTAGGTACAGTAGAATGGTAGTTCCCTAGTTCCTCATTCTTTCAGTATTTTATTGTATTCTATAATTTTGTGAATTAAGGTTGTAATTTTGTTCTGTCATTTCTGCTTCATAATATTTCAAAATGTTTGGTATTCTATCTTTACCTGCAACTTGTGTTTTTCACAATTCCTGTGTGTTTCCACTTCTAGCATCATTTTTGCTCTGCCTCTGCATACAGCTTTTTTAGATAGTCAATCCATGATTTCTTTTCTACGTGTGTTTGATTCTATTAATTCCTTTACCTCCGTTCTTTGCCCTTTTATAAAGACTATATTTCCTTTTACAGACCAAAAATATTATGTTCCATTTCTTTCGAAACAATGTTTTATTTGTTTCCAAATTATTAATTCAAAAGACAATATAATTGATATAATGGTTATATTAAAATAGATTACATACACAATGTTTATGTAATAAAATATAAAATGAAGATCATCACCAATTTTAAACTTAAAACTACATCACTTGTAAATACATCAGATACGGATATAATCATTTTTTTTCTTAATTTTGTATTTGCTGGAACTGCATTCTAAAGTAATTACTATGTCCCTTATCTTTGACTTGTATCTCTACTCTTATAATTAATGCCTCTACTTTTCAAATCCTTTATTATACTCTTGGGTAAGGTACCAGACACAGAAATGGCATAAACACCTCGGCTTAAGCGACCTACAAACCATTTATAATTAGAATAAGATACTGTTAAATGCTCCAATATATCGTCGCCTCAAAGCAACAGTAGGATATGTAAAAAAATTACCTTTGTGATATCCATGTCAAATAATTCGAAATAAACCCTTCTGTTGAGTGTAACACTAAGATAAATAAAAAGTGAAATACTTTTTTCATAATATTACATATCCTTGTGTAGCTTAATTCCTTTTAGCCCAAATTCTATTAGTGAAGTCAATGAGAGCAAGAACAGGTTATTACCTCCGAATTCTATCCTACTGCATGGATTTTAATGAAATTTTAGGAATAGCCTGAAAATATCTCCTTATTCAAGTCTACCCTATGCCGATGTGTGCTTTTGTCTTGGGGGCGGTTCCCACCCCTTCTCGGGGGTGGAAAATTTTTTGCTTAAATAACCACGGAAGTTGCTAGAGAACCTAATACTAAGCAAAAACTGTTCTATAATTTTTTTTCGAAAACTCAAAACTTTTTGAGTTCTTCCTGGTTGAAAATTGGCCATTTTCATTGAAACATAACAACACCTTTTTAAACGGTTTTTTGCGAATACCTTAAAAACAATGCATCTCACTAAAAAAATTATACAGCGTGTCTACTTAAGTTGGAAACATATGGGAAACTTTTTTGTTATTCATTTTACGAAAAAAAGTTATTCTTTATAAAAAGTTCTGCATGCTTTAAAACCTAAGATTCAATCATCAGATATTAAATTTTGTCAATATTATACGAGGTATGTCAAAAAATATGAACGTCGTTCAAGAGTAAAGTACCTTTATTTCTCTCAATATCGAAAATTCTTATTATGAAAAGTTGTTTGGAAATAAAAACTAAGATCAAATATGCAATTACATGCTTCTAATTGGAAAAAAATATTTTCCAAATTTTTCTCAAATTTATTGATACTAACCTCGTTTTTAATTATTACACATACGATAACTCTTTTATTATTACTTTTACGAAAAAAAGGTATTCCTTATAAAAAGCTCTGTATGTCCTAAGACCGAAGATGCAACCATCAGATATCACATTTTATTAATTTTATACGAGGTATGTCAAAAAATATGAATTTCACCCAAGAGTAAAGTACAGTGGAACCTCGATAACTCGGATTAATCGGGACCGCGGTCGATCCGGGTTATCGAAAATCCGGGTTAGCCAGAGAATATGGTAAAAATTAATAAAATACGCAATACTTACAGATAAACTCCGTTATAATTGAAACAACATGAAATATATATGCACAGTACACATCTAAATTACTAAAAACACGCAAAGACAAACCTAAGCAAACGGAAGCGAGCAATACAAGACTGTACTCCACACAATACAGTCACAATCGGAACGATATTATGTTATTTAAGAACAGTGGAGACTAAGTCCATTGTTTATAAAATAATTTTTTAAATAGTCTTTTAGTCTTTTTTAAACCGTGCTAAGACAGTTTGAAATGAATAAAGAAATACTACAGGTGCCTGTTGTTTCCGATAATCCGAGACAATGAACGTCACTTTGCTGCCGTGTACCATGAGGCATTTTTACTATCCTATAGTTCAAATTACACAAATACACATCTCTCAAATATTATATTACATACATTTTTATTGTTGAAATGTTTGTCTTATGAAAATCGGTCCGGGTTAGCCGGACTTCCGGGTTATCGGGGGCCGACTTACCGGGGTTCCACTGTACCTTTATTTTTCACAATATTGAAAACGGTTATTAAAAAAGTTGTTTAGAATTAAAAACTATGTTTCAATATGCAATTACATCCTTCTAATTGAAATATTGTGAAATATAAAGGTACTATAATCTTGAGCGAATTTCATATTTTTTGACACACCTCGTATAAAATTAATAAAAGTTGATATATCATGGTTGTGTCTTAGGTTTTAGACCATGCAAAGCTTTTTATGAAGAATAACTTTTTTTCGTAAAATGAATAATAAACGAGTTATCATATATTTGTAATAATTATAAACGATGTTGGGTATCCATAAATTTGAGAAAATTTTTGTTTTCAATTAGAAGCATGTAATTGCATATTTGATCTTAGTTTTTAATTCCAAACAACTTTTTATCATAAGAATTTTCGATATTGAGAGAAATAAAGGTACTTTACCCTTGACCGAAATTCATATTTTTTATCTCATTATCATTTTCGAGTTACATGGAGAAATAGGAAGATTTTTAAGAAAATTTAAAAATGCGCTCAATAATTTGATCTTATTTTTTTCAAAAACCATTCATTTTAAACCCGCCCAACTTTTTGAACATAAAATGAACACTATAGTAAAATGTATCGTAGAAGGAAAACGATGCATTTAAATTCTTGTGGATGAGGGGTTAAATATACTTCTCATCTTTTTCTTAAAATACGTTAGTCATCAAATTTTTTACAGTTTATCTCGCATAGTTTGAATGTAATCGACATTTAATATTGCTTATTTTAAAGGTCTTTTCAAGCACAACAAAAGTTATTGGTAGCATTATACACCTAAAATCGACCGTTTCTCTGTTATTTCAAGTTAAATACACTGATTTGAGCATGCACCAAGAAAACAAGTTTTTTCACTTACCATATCTCTTTTTGTGTTATAACTAGAAGATTCATAAAGGAAAGAATCTCTTTGTTATTTTATAAGCTACAAAAATGTTTTATATGGTTTTTTTAGTTAGATGCATAGTTTTTAAGGTATTCGCAAAAAACCGTTTGAAAAGGTGTTATGTTTAAATGAAAATGGAAAATTTTCAACCAATAATAACTCAAAAAGTTTTGAGTTTTCGAAAAAAAATTATAGAACAGTTTTTGCTTAGTATTAGGTTCTCTAGCAACTTCCGTAGTTATTTAAGCAAAAAATTTTCCACCCCCGAGAAGGGGTGGGAATCGCCCCAAAGACAAAAGCACACATCGGCATAGGGTAGACTTTGTTTCTTGAGCTATTCCCTACTTACTGTGAAAATATCACGTAAATCGATATAGTAGGATGGAATTCGGAGCCACACACCCTCATTAACTGCCCTATATAATGCAACACTAAGACAACATACATATCATACAGTTATATTTTGTCGTTTACCCATTTTGGTCACAAATATTAATGCAACATTAAGTTATCTTACGCACATATCCTACTGTTGCCATGTAGTTATTGCTGAGTTGCGATTATGTCTTTGTTTATATTATCCAGCTTGCGGTCACAATTTTATCTTCAGTAATCTTAAACAATAGTTATATTACATTGATGTTAAAAGGTGTATGTTAAGAGTAAAAATAAATAATTCAGCCAATTTAAATTGTAAAAATTATAGGTATCTAGAAGAAGTCAGTATTTAGTGTATTTAGCGAACAAAAATAATACTGAATCTGAGTTATCTGGAATTTATCAAGCACAGGAAGAAGGTAAGTTAAATTCATGATAAATTCCTCTTTAGAAATTTCGGGCTGATTTAAGAAAATGCAATAAGTTTTTACTTTCACAATTTTCAGCATCCACAACTGATTCTGATGATTTTTTTATTTTATTTTGTTTATTATCTTGTCAAATTTTTAAATTTTTTAAAAACAAGTATGTTCATCTATAACAGTAGGACAACTAACTTTTTTTCCAATTATTTTTCACTTTTTTATGAATTAATATAAATTGTTGTGACACATGTAAAGTTAGGCACTCAAACAAAATTCCATGTAAATCCATTCAAATACATATAAAAAGTTATTAATTACTGAAGTTTTGTAAAATTTTCAATTGCGTTTTTCTCGAAACTACATTACATTATTTTACATATCCTACTGTTGCTTTGAGGCGACGATATGAAGTTTACAAATAAAAGGTATATATCGAGTACAGTTATTTGTTAAATCTTGCCCAAATCCCTTTGCTCTGAGAGCATCTGAAAAATGCTATTATAGTGATAGAAAAAGTGGAAAAACTTCGACAAGAACTCGAATCTGATGTTTAAAAAAGTATGTAGTTTTGAACTTACTTCATCAAAAAAAGGGGAGGCTATCCAGCAAATTTACATTACAGGATGTGCTAGCTAGCCTCCTATTTTTTGACAAAGTAAGTCTATGTTATAATCTTTTAACCCTTTTAGCTGCGCTTTCTGCTCCTGTGCCGGCAGAAATAATTTCGTTTGAATACTTACGTGCTATGGATGTGCTTATGCGTCCATGGCACTGATCTATATACTTCATCTAGTTAACTTACCATTGCACGTCATCCGCGTCATAGCCTGTGACGTCACATGATACCAACACGAAATATTTAGGTGGTAGGTGTGTTCTTTTTTAGAATCATTTTGCCTAGTACACTGGAATTACAGCCACTAGACATATTTTATTATATACGCGTAGAAATAATATTTGAAGATTTCTATTAATGTTAACCTAAAGAAATACACAATAATATGTTTCATTTAATTTGTATAAATGGATTAAAAAACGTTTTTATGAAGCACATTTGCTCGGATCACACTGTAACTGTAATCGAACGAAGGTGACATTTTAGAATAAATTGGTAACATTTATTTGACAGTTGCGGTGATGACACTTTATATTTGTTTATATTCTTTACTATAAGTATTTGTTTTATTATATTATTATTTACTTTAACATAAGATTATAACTTAATAATTCTTGTTCTCTATTTCTAATGTTTTTATTTATTTACATTGAATATTAATTTGTTTTGTTGTATAATCCACGTTTACAATAATTATGTGATCTATTTGATGTAAAATGGATTCAGGATTTTTTTATACTTTGGCAACAACTGTGTCAACTTAGATCTCTGGCGTGGTTTAAGAACCAACTGAGGGAGTATTTAATGTAATATGTTATTGTGATATGTTTATTTGTTAGGAACCAACTGAGGGAGTATTTATGTAATTTTTGTATTTTATATATTTTAAGTATTTTATGTAGGTAATATATGTTATTGTGATATATTTACTTGTTAGTAGGTTAGTGTTAAAAATGTCTATATATCTTTATATTGTAAAAAGGAGATTTTCCGTTAAATAAATAAAAAAAAAATGACGTGCAACAGTAAGTAAATTAGACGGACTGTAGTCATATATGGACACATCACTGGAGCTGAAAGGGTTAATAAACATCAGCTACACGTACTTGTCAAAGTTTTTCCACTTTTTCTATCACTACAATAATATTTTTGCCTTATTTGAGATGCCCTGAGAATGAAAGTACTTAGGCAAGATTTAATAAATAACTGTGCTCAATATCTGTCTCTTATTTGTAAAATTTATTTATATTAAAAACATTAGTGCAAACTTAATATTGTACAGTGTTTAAATACTCACTAATTCTTTGCCATTTAGCCACCCAGCTATCATCTGGACACATTACAGAGATCATTCTAAAAAAATAGAGGATAATGAATTGGGAATCAATTTTGATAACTATGTTATATGTTACCTGCTTTAACTCATAACAGCATTAATATTAAGTAAAAAAGTTGTTCATCATACTTTTCAGAAGTAGAGCTATTTTTGGTTAACACCTTGGCTACGTTACGAGACAAATAGTCCTTGTATGACACTAATGGCTGGCTGTGTCCACTGACTCGTAACACACTGAGGCAAAGGTTCACTACGGGACATATATGCCTCGTAACGCACTCAACGTAAGTTTACAAATATATCTCTAAACGCAGCCAACGTGTTAATGACTATATCTTCATATAAAATTTCTCTGATCAACTTACCCATCAAAATTATTGCTAGTACAATCATAAACATTATCGTGGCTGTTTTTCATTCTCAAGAATTCTTCACAGTTTTCGCATCCCTCCTTTTCGAATTGGTCAAAACTCTACAAACACAAAAATATGGTGTAATAGAAGTAAAGAAAAGATGATCCAAAACTTACTTTTATAAGAGAGCATACTAAACAAGCTCTTAGACCTCTCAGGTCTCTTGGTATGGATTCTAAACTCATTTTAAATCTTCGCTTAAAAAATTATCTGTAAAATTTGTTCAAATTTAAAGAAACATGAATATTTTCAATATTTTGACAAGATTTTCACAGTAGCATAACCTCACATTTTGACGAAATCGATTTTAGTCAACTTGTCTGAAGTTAGTCACTTGTACGAAATAATTGGCCAAACCATAGGCGGGTAGATATTTAATTAATTAAAAAAAAAAATATATCGAAAAATATTTTTAATAACTTATAATTATGTTTTAATTAGTGTTTCTCAGTTATTAAAAATCTGTTGGTTCGTCCAGAGACTAAAAATAATAATTATTACAACTGCTTACAAGTTTTCTTACATTTCCTCATACCAGGGAGAGACAGGGGAAATGGTGGCTCCCTAAAGCTTTATCTAAAATGTGTTTGTAATTATTTGCACCAAATTAAGGAGTAAATGAAAGATGGCATTTTGTACTTTCATCTTTATTCGAAAATATGGAAAATATTCTGCGGGTTCAGATTCTTTAAGATTTAATCATGGGCTTCTTGTCTTGAAATTCCATAGAAAAGTTTCGAGAGATGTATAACATGCCCCGATGCAGTGGCGGCCCGTGAGGTAGTGCCATAGAGCCATGGCACTACCTTGCTAACTATGCAGAAACATATTTTTTATCTTAAAAACATTTTAATGCCTGTTTATTTTTTTTGTGAATATTTCCCTTTATTTTTATAAATTATATCAAATCTGGCAACTGTGTAGCGCAATGCAAATCTACCGACTCTGGCCACCCACAGCTGACCGGATAAAGGATGAAAATCATAAAAATCCCAGTGCCGAACGGCATAGTGGCTCGTGAGAAAAGAGAAAGATTGTATGAGCATCCTGTGTAAGTGACAGAGAGAGAGAGAGAGAGAGCGGTATTGCACTTTTAACATACGTTTAAATTGGAGTCTCCGTGCCAGGCTCGAAATCTCGAAAAGGAAGTTAGTGGATCTTAAGATACAAATGTTTTAGATCTACATATTTCTAGTTTCTTTACGCGTTCGCTTGACGCTATTGTGTTTATTGTCTACTACTGTATTGTATATTTGTGTTTATACTCTACTATATTTTTTAATTTGTAATTATTAGTTAGTGCGTTGTGATCGTGGGTGTCGTAGGTATAAAAATAATATTTTGATTATTTTCTACGTTTAATTTATTTATTGACAATGAATCAAATTAGTATATTAAAAAACTCTTTTGGTGGTTTTTCGTTAGAAAAAAAAAACTACAAATTAAAGAACTCGGTCGGCCTTTACCCGATTTAAAAATTGAAAAACAAAGTGGAAATGGACAAAAACTTCGCTGTCGTAAGTTTAATAAAATTATTTATGATAAAAATAGCTGGTTGTGTGGTTGCGAACAAACTAATAAACTCTTCTGTTTTGTATGCGTTTTGTTTGGAGGTGACGAGACTTGGTCAAACAAAGGCACCGATGATCTTGTACATATATGGGAGAAATTGAAATCCCATGAAAAATCTAAAGTGCACATGAATAACGTTTTTAGCTTTTCAATGCTTGGTAAGTTAAATATAAAAACCCAATTAAATTCAGCTTATCGTGATACTCTATTTATATTTTATATCCTTTTTGACCATATCGTAAAACCGCCACAAAAAATTTAGGCAGCTGCCCGGATTCTGGCACTACCTTCCTAAAGTTATACGAGCCGCCACTGCCCTGATGTCCTGCTAAATTTTTCTTCTAATGCAGCTGCTTTCCTTAATCTTAATAAAAATTTTAACTTGCACAAGCTAATAGATACGAATGGTTTTTTATAAGTCTAATTAATAATCACTTAAGAAGCACCTGTAGGGGAGGTATGCCTAAGATGGCATACCTACATTTCGAAGTTACTCCACACTTTTTTTTCGAAATGCATAACAAAAACGATAATTTACAACTGGCATCTGATCAATTTCTCTTGAAATCAAGAGGTTGAAAATAGCTGATTGTAGAAGATACCTACAAGCTGCATCTTCATCGTCATCAGCAAATCACTCTGAACTATCACTTTTTGCTTGCTCTTCAATAAACACTTTTCGCTTCATTGTCCTGGCAGATTTTCTTAGTTATTTTGCTTCTGTTTCAGTTTTTATCTGTTTGGAGACTTCTATCTCATGTGTAAATTTAAGAACTCTATATTTTCTTCGATTTCTGTTAGTCTTGCGTTTAGTCTGACTGACAGCTGGAAGAGGTGATATTTCGGCTACTATTATGGAACTTGATGGACCTGGCATATACTGAGTTCTCCATTCTAAGATTAGGTTTAGCTACATATGGACATGGATCGTCTGGAGCCTCGGATATATCTATAGTCTCTCCTGGGACAAATAAATAACCGGGAAAAATCCCTACGTTTAATGGACATAGGTATTCCTGTTGAAATAAAACCGCTTTGAGCATTTTTTTAATGTCGCAGCTTTATCATAAGCTTCTTTAAATAAAGCAATATCTTATATTACTAATGCGGGTGAATTTTTTTTCTTTGAATTATAATGACTACGGGCCCTTCAAGGCTCATCTGCCGATACACCAATTTTGCTCATTTATTCTACAATATATTTCCTATACTTACTTAATATTTTCTATCCTACTTATTCTACTTAATTTATTTAAGGATTGACCACTGGCCAGTGAGGAAACTACAATTGCGGGTGAATTAAAATGTAGAATTTCGACTTTTTTAAAACCAATTTAAGCTATTACATTTAAAATACTTAATAATTTTTCATGTGTGTATTTTAACAGCTTCTAGATTTATATTTTATTTTCAAAAATTGGCTAATATAATATCTTGTTTTCTAAAAGCTTTGTATTTCCTCCTTTATGGCAAAAATGTGTTTATATGCTTGTTATTGTTCTTCTTTTCCGCGCTTAACATAACTATGCTAATATTATTTTTAATTGAAATTTTTCTTTGTCTAGGTACGTTGACGAATTGACATGGGAGGTGAAAAGAGTGGGGAAGTTTGCTCAAAGTCAACCTATGGCGAATCCCATCATTACTGTGACTGAACATACTCCAACGCCTTCTCCTGATTATTTAAGAAGACAGGTTAGTTATCTAGGGATGCGTAGTGGGAAAGAATCTACAAAGATGGATACATAATTACAAAGAAAACGTTGACAAATACAAATTTTGTATTATAACAATAATGCCTTTATATACTATAATGCAATTATAGCAATAACAACCGAAAATAGTTAAAAAATTTCTAAAATAAATTCAAATTATGGGGTGAGCCTTATTTTAGGCTCGTCAGTCTATTAGACTTGGGCCCACACTTAAAAGATCATGGTTACCTCCCTCATGAGACTTCGTTTATTCAGTTATTCATGTTGAGTTGGACAATTTTTCTAATACGGATTTCGGGAGGGGGTGTTTCGTAAATATAGAGATTTCTAAAGATGATTTTTTTAAGTGTGGGCCCAAGATCTATATAAACTGACTGTGTTTTCCTAAATATGTAAATATTGTCAAAAGTTAGGATATATGAAAGTTTATTCGACACTCTGTGATATATTTTAGGGCTCCATGGACAGCCAACTCGATGCCGCAAGTCTATCAGGCAGTAAACTAGGTAACTGGCAAGAAAGAAAGTCCAGCTTAACTCGTTCTCAAACAGACTCTAATATTACCTACGCTGGAGAAGACGTACCTGAGGCACCAGGAGCAACCTGCTATATAACTAAAGATGGTGATATAGATCTTCAAGTTGTATTACAGGTAAACTTTGTTTTTAAATTGGACATTTTAAAGCACATGTTTTAATGGTATCTCCTTTTTTTTAGGCCGTCCACAGAACCTCGGTGAGAGAGAGCTCTTCTTGCACGTTGAGAGTGTTGGAAGTTATACTAAATATAATAGAACTAATAATGGACATGGGTGTTCTAAAACAATGCTTGAAAGAAGAAGCTATGGGTTCAACTACTAATCAACAGGATGCTTCTACACCTGATAAAAAAACTGGCAAAATGCAACAAAGTAGCACTCATGGTTCCCTTGGTATTACCGATCCAGATAAGAATAAGCCAATATCTTCCCATAGACTTGTTATGAATAGCATTATTAGGTAGGTGGAAATAAAATCAAAATGAAGCAAAATATATTGAAATTTATATTCTGCTTGAAATAGGGAAAGGATGTGTAATTTGGATCGCTTAAGAAAAAATTACGATATATTGGACGTTTTATATAACTAGATACTATTTTTATTGTATCTTTTACTTGCCTGTTCTAATTATTATTAAACCCCATGTATTAACCTAATTCACCTCATATACCTCTTTTTATAGCCTTTTTTCAATTAGAATTGTTTCCAGTTCAATTGTTTAAAGTTCTGTTGTGTGGGAGGCGTTTCCACATTGGTCCTACGAATCTTTTGATGTCTTCGCTCCAGCTCATTTAAAGTCTTCCTCTTGGTCTCTTCGCTTCGTACGGTCGCCAGTTTCCAACTTCTTCGCTCCATCTACCATTTTCGAGACGTTCTTTTTGTCCAGCCCATTTCCATTTTAATTTAGCTGCTTGTTCCACGGTGTTCCTTATTTTTGTTTTGTTCCGGGTTGCTTCGTTTATTTGCCGATCTATGAGTGAGATACCAAGCATCTGTCGTTCCATATGGGTCTTTGAGTTTTTCTAATCTTGTCCATGTTTTTTGTGAACGTCCGTTTGAGATCCGTTTTGTGGTATCTTTTTGTCTTTAAGTATATATGAGAGTTTTCCGAATGCAGCCCATCCCATTCTTACTCGTCTGCTTATTTCGGTAGTTTGGTTTTGTTTGTTTACCTTGATACACTCAACAAAATTTAGTTCATAATATTGCTTAACAGTGATTATTGAATTGTATTTCGTTGTAACAACAATTTAATTTTTTGTTTCAACGAACTTTACATTAATCAATAACATTCAATAAACGTAACGTAAAGTAACAATAAACGAAGTTGTTGAAACAATAAATATTTTGCTTGACCATTTGAAATGTAACGGCTTTTCCTTATCGTTCTTTGTTAAACAATGCTGTTACCTCTACGAAGTGCCGAATAATTTCATTTCGTTTCCAAGTGTAGTCCGTACTGGAAGGAAGTTTTCGTGTGTCTATTATCGTATTCATTTTTTTCGAATCCTGAGAAAACTGATTAGTATTTTTGAAAAATTTAAACGCAGAATAAAATATTACAGTATTATCGAGGGTCTGAAGTCCCTGAGAACTTCTATAATGATTACTTTAATAAGTCACAGGGGTGAAAAAAGAAAATTTAGTATGATTTTTAATTTCAAATATACTATTCAAAAAAAACTTTTTGTTTATTCTAAGGGACTTTCGACCCTCGGTAATGATGTAGTCTTTTATTCTGCGTTTAAATGTTTCAAAAATACTTATTAGTTTTCTCAAGATTCCAAAAAAAATGAATGCGTTTAAAAAGAATTCGATCGAAATTTTGCACCTGCGCTCTCCAAAAGGATTAACGTGTTATACATTTTTGGAATCACTATTTCAAACGCTTTTAAATGAGATGTCACATGATGTACTTTCCCATTAAAAAAAATCAAAGTTGTGGCTGTCACCTGAAGAGGGATCTCGTAAAGTTCGAAACATTGACGTTATAATATACTCTGAATATTTTTAAAATCGACCTGTCCGAGCGTTTTGCTCATGTGCTAAAAATAAATAAGTTAATGAGGGGACAACACTTTTTCCAGCGCACTGTATAAGTGAAATCATCTGAGAAATCACACAGTGTAAAGTCCATTAGGTTGAGGAGAAAAAAGTGGGATTTGAAAAATTATTATTAATCAATTAATATCATACATTGAGTTAATGCATTCAGTAATTATCAATATAAAATTGGTTCATAGTAGGGTCGAATAGAATTGCTTGTAAGAATAACCGTATTTATTGTGGGAACGAACGGAATTAATTGTAACAATAAACGGAAATAATTGTAGAAATAAACGAAATACGTTAGGAGAAATAACACTGTTATTGACACAACGAATAGTCTTCGTCGGTCAATTAACGACGTTGTTGTTTCAATGAATAGTATTCGTTGGCTCAGTGAACAGTGTTCGTAATATTATTAAATGGATGTTCATCCATTCAATAAACGTAATACATTGTATCAACTAACGAACATAATGAATTGATGAACATCGCTTTGTTGTTCCAATAAAACCAAGAATTTGACAAATTTTAAGTATTGCTTTTGTTGTCTGAATTAACATTTTTATTAATATTACGTACCTTTTTCGTTGAGTGTATTCTGACCCAGATATATATTCTTTTACATGTTCCACTTTTGTTCCTTGGATGGTTATCGTCGGTTGATCATCTTTCTTCGACATTAGCTTAGTTTTGCTCAAATTAGTTTTCAGTCCTTTTGTAAGGATTCTCTATGAAGCTCATCGATCATCGTCTTCAGTTCTTTCCAGCTGTCTGCTATTAGTACTACGTCATCTGCATATCTTAGGTGGTTTAAATACCGCGTACCTATCGGACGCTGTAGCGGTAGCGACATCTATTAAAGAGAAATGAGATCTAAACAATAAATCTTAAAATTCGTTTGGTACCACCTTCGGGTAACAGTCTTAATCTCTGCCTTTTACAATTTATTAGACAAGGATACGACGAATAAATAAAAACTATTGTTTAGATCCGAAACTTCTAATTTCTCTATAATTACGAAGTATTCAATAATTGTATTACTATGTCACTAAATGCTCAATTTTTAGAATTATCAAACCGGACCATTTTACACACTGATCCAAATTACACGGCCTTCCCCTAATTATGACTCCCCAGTTGTTTTTGCTCAAATATTGATCCGATTTTTAGAGTTCTGAAGCACCTGGGTTGTCCTCAAGGCTGTGCTGATGGCCAAAGAGGACCAGCAGCTGAATTTTTAAGAACTCAATCCCAAAATATTCTCGTCAAGCTCAACAGAGCCAGTCCTAAGCAGTTTAAGTCATTCTTGAAGGATTACGTCAAATACGAACCTCTGACAGATGTTATGGATTTCTTCCATGCTTATGTTGGTTTTTGCATTGACCCCAGTTCTTTGTTGTCTCCATTGAGTAAGACACGTTATCATAGTTAATGAAAATAGCATATTATATAAAGTATATTTAATTATTGTTTCAAATTTTGTATAATTTGATAATATTAATATTAATATTATTAATAAATTTCATTGTAAGATTGACATATTTACTAAATCTACATACACTGATGGATACGGAGGGAATTGACATACCAATTTTTAAAATATTTTTACACTTCTTTTTAAAAATCCACAAGGAAGAAATTCCTGTAGCTGGCTGTATACCATTAATTACAAGTAAAATTTAATATAATTTTTTACGATTTTACGGATTTTACGATGTTTAAATTTATATAAGACTTTTAGTCTACTTTTAAAAGATTTTATCCTTTGTATTTTTGGGTGGCTCACCATGTTCTTGTAACACTGATGATGCTCTTGTTACAGAGCGAAAACGTTTTGTTTCTATGTTTGTAGCCCTATAGGGGCTTTTTAAACTAATATACCTTTTACCACAACTTCTTTTTACGTTAATAATAATTGTAGGCTCCTTTTTATACCGCTAAAGCGACTAGTCTAGGCGCCAGAGGGGTCGCCGTGTCCTTTTCAATTCTGATGGACAAACTCAACGGTTTCTTATGGATTTTTGGTTGGTGTTACGAATTTTCAGGGTGGATTTCAATCCGAGTGGTCAAAAAATTAACAATTTAATTGTTTTCAAGGCTCTGGCTCATAAACTAAAAGGAATAAACAAAAATGTTTAAAATAAAAGTTGTTCCTTAATAAAAAACGAAGAAAAAAGCGTTTACTAAACTTAAATTCAATAATTAGAACTCACGATATTGTAAAATTAGTACACAATGCAAATTGCAAAATAAATATTTTTCGAAGCTTTATAGATCGTAACTCGGCTTCTACGCATGCAAGTTAGTCTTAGAAGATCTCGGTTTAAAATGTAATTAATAGGCTTCAAAAAAAATCTTGTTAAATTACTTTATCTTTATTTCTTTTAAAGTTATACCCGTTTGAAGTTATAATTTTCTTAAAAAAATTGTACATTAATTTGTTTAGAAGCGTTTCAAGCAAATTTCAGCTATAAACATTTATACTTTAATTAACAATGGTGATAGAAGTACCCAAAAGGAACAATTTGAGCTTCGAAAATGTTCGTAAGTTTATTTTTGGCCAAGATATCGATATTTTAATGGCGCACTATGAGGCACAAGGTCGGCTCAGAGTCAAGTGACGAAATTCGTAGCCAAAATATCGATGGCCAAAAATAAACTTACGAACATTTTCGTAAGCTCAAAATGTTCCTTTTGAGTTCTTCTATCATTATTGTTAATTAAAGTATAAATGTTTATAGCTCAAATTTGCTTGAAACCCTTATAAACAAATTAATGTACAATTTTTTTAAGAAAATTATAACTTCAAACGGGTATAACTTTAACAAATAAAGGATAAAGTAATTTAAGAAACTTTGTTTAAAAGCCTATTAATTAAGCTTTAAAATAAGACTTTCTAAGACTCATTTGCATGCGTAGCAGTCAAAATTTTTTTATCTATTTTAGTTTTTGAGCCAGAGCCTTATAAACAATTAAATTGTTTATAACAATTTTTTGACCACTCGGATCGAAATCCACCCTCGAAATTCGTAATCAGCAGCCAAAGATCCATAAGAAACCGTTGCGTTTGTCCATCAGAATTGAAAAGGACACGGTGACCTCTATTGTTTGGCTTTCTGATTATATCAGGGTAGTCTGCTACCTCTAGGGCCTACGGTATACAAGGGTGGTAACAGGGCCAGTGCTACGCTTCAACCGCCTATTATTACTCCTGGTTTTACCCAAGGTACTCATTTTTATTCAGGCTGAGTCGACTTGGGGCTTGTAGACATTTTTAGATAGATGTTCTCGTCAGCCCGGCGCTGGGATTCGACCCCTGGCCTTCTGCGTTGGAAGTTAGACATCCTACCGCCTGAACTATTCGGCCCCAATATTTCAAAAGTTAGTAATTAATATATTTGGTTCTGGGGCTATTTAGCAAGTATATATGAGTAAGTAATCATAACCACATTTTTAACTTTCATAATTTCAACTATTTTTCAATTTTAATAGTATGATTACTTATTCTATTTTAGATTCACTGATGATGGATTGATAGGTCTGAAAACGTTCTGAATGAACCTATTTTATTTAATCCATTGGGATTTTTAAAATTTTATTAAATATACCTTTTACATAGAAGTGGTTTTACTTCATGTTAGAGTTCTTTTAACTATATGGTATACAGCCAACCCAGGGAACTACCCCCTTTTTGTTTAATTAATATATGTTGGGATAATTAAGTATACTTTATTAAATCAGTAACATTCGACATAATCAAACTAACATAAAAATCGCTTCTTTATACTAACTTTTCGTATCTTATTTTCATTAGCAGTTCATATTTAACAAAATAATTAAATTAATAATATCGCTGTACCTTATTGGTTTCTCAAAATTCAGTTTAAGGGGTACTTTTCAGTCTTTATTTCCTGACCTCAAATATTTTCGAAACGATTAGTTAATTTGTAATTCGCGATAAAACAATAATTACACATTTTTATGATATATTAGCCATATTATTATAGTTTTTGAATTTTAATTCAAGGAGACAATCCAAATAATAATAAAATTCAACATTAAAGACATTTTAAGGTTTATTTAAACAAATTTAAACTAATATACAGGGTGTCTGATTAAAACAGATGTTGTATTTTTCTTCTAACTTTATTGAATAGGTAGCTTGTGGTAGGGGAGCCCAAGTGGGGATTTTTGCCGTAACTCGAGCGCGTCAGATTATCATATGGAGAGAAACCTGGTACCCTGTAGATGTACCTCTACCATATATTGGCTCTAAACACAGTGGCGTTCGTTAAGGGGGGGGGGCGAAAAAATATATCCTTAGAAAAACTCGAAATCGTCAGATTAAGATAAGGTAAGTCAGGTACATGCAAAACAGTGTATATTTAAAAAATCTGACGATTTCGGCGGGGTGTAAGGAAATGGGTGTCACAAAGTTTTACAAGAAAAAAGCGAATATTTCGCGAAATGAACGATATATGTAACCCCCACCCCACGGAGGTGTGGTGGGGGTTACTTCAAAATTTTAAATAGGTGCCCCCAGTTTTTATTGCAGATTTGGATTCCTTACGTAAAAATAAGTAATTTTTATTTGAAACATTTTTTAGAATTATGGATAAATGGCGCTATAATCGGAAAAAACGATTGTTGGAATTGGAAAATCAACGTAAAAATAGAAAGTCCCCACTAAAATGGAAACCTTTACTTTACTTTACTAAACTTTACAAAAAACTTTGTATTTTTTTAACTTTTTTTGGTTTTAGAACGTACGATTTACAACCCAATAGGTCCCCATAGGTCCCCAAAGCGCTCGAGTGACTGCACATTTAGCATACTTTCCTCCCCTACTATTGTAAGTTTTCCTATCTGCACCTCTCTTAACAACGAATACAGGGTGTCCCAGACTAATTTAGCCACGCAATATCTCGTAAACGAATAGAGATTTTCGAATGGGACAGAAAGTGGTCTATTCTACTTGTAATACACTTTAATATGGCGTAGAAAACAGTCATCCCCTAAATATTCATCCCTTAGTTACAACCCCTAACTTTAATCTTTAATAGCACCCTGTATATTTTTTTATAGTTTTGGATGTGGTCTTCTATCGTCTATTTAACACATTTTTTGAAAATAAAATCGGTTCATAAATAACCAAGAAAATATCAGTTTAGTTTTGTTAATTATGTGTCCCAGACTAATTTATCCAGGCTATATTTCTTAAACGAATAGAGATTTTCGAATGGGACAAAAACCGATCTATTACATTTGCAATACACTTTATTATGGCGTAGAAAAAAAATTATCCCCTAAATATTCATCCCTTAGTTACAACCACTAACTTTATTTTTTTAAATAGCACCCTGTAAGTTAGGGATAAATATTTAGGGGATGAATTCTTTCTACGCCATATGAAAGTGTATTACAAATGGAATATATCAGCTTTTGTCCCATTCGAAAATCTCTATTCGTTTAAGAAATATAGCCTGGATAAATATTAGTCTTGGACACACAATTAACAAAAATAAACTGATAGTTTCTTGGTTATTTACGAACCGATTTTATTTTCAAAAAATGTGTTGAATAGACGATAAAAGACTACATCCAAAACTATAAAAAAATATGCAGGGTGCTATTAAAAAAATTAAAGTTAAGGGTTGTAACTAAGGGATGAATATTTGGGGGATGATTTTTTTGTACGCCATATTAAAGTGTATTACAAGTAGAATATATCACTTTTTGTCACATTCGAAAATCTCTATTCGTTTAAGAGATATAGCGTGGGTAAATTAGTCTGGGACACCCTGTATATCCATTTCCTGAGTACAAGTTAATCACCCTGTACATTTGTGATGACCTTTAAAGTTAAATATGGACTGCTTCTTATGTGCTTTACTTTGCTATGCTGTGCTCCCTAATAAAACTGGTCTTAAGTTCCTGCTATCTCACTTTCTGAGATTCTCATCATCTTAGAGTAGAAAAAACGTAGAGACAAACTTAGAGAATTCTTGATTCGAAATGACTAACACAGTTTGCACAGTGCATTGTCAAAAATTTAATTTTATATGAATTTCAAGTGTTCAAAAATGTTTTATTATTTAGAAAAGTGATGGCAGTAATATTGGATTGTATATTATTAATAATTAAACTATTAGCGAATCTTCTTTTTCTTCCTCCTTTCTTGGCTCTACAATTATAAGTGAGTGTTGGCCACGGTTACCATTTTCCTCTACTCTTGCCGGTCTCTCAAGAAAAAATTAAAGGTATAATGTAAGTCAAGAGCTGAAATAGTTTGCCAGAGTCATATTTAACTAATTTTATCGGTACCTTTCAATAAAGGATGAAGCAGGACGGGAAGAGAGGAGAAAAGATATCAGAAGAAGTAGAAAGGTTTTATAAAGAACTATACACCTTAAAGAAAGACGCAAACCTCAACACTGAAGAATATATTAAGAAAACAATCACGAATATAAACTCAGAAACAGTACCAAACATATAAAATTATGAAATAGAAACAGCACTATCACAATTAAAGAACAATAAAGCACCGGGACCAGATGGAGTCCTTGCTGAAATGTTGAAAGATGGGAAAGAAGAAATCTTGCAAACATTAAGAAATCTATTTAATCAGTGTCTACATAAAGGAGAAATACCCGACGAATGGAACAGAAGTCTTACAATGCTGATATTTAAAAAATGCGACAGAAAGGACATAAAAAATTACAAACCCAATTTTGACAAGAATATAGCTCCACTGACCATCTTCTAACAATTAGAACACTAATAGAGAAAGCTAACGAATACCATATAGATCTTCACTTAGCGTTCGTCAACTACGAAAAAGCTTTTGACAGCGTGGAAATGTGGGCAATAGAAAAAGCTATAAACAACTGTAGAATAGATTCCAGATACAGAATGCTAATACACAATAATATAAGAAAGCAACAATGACAGTACAATTGGAAGAAACCCCAAAACCTATACCAATTAACAAAGGAGTGCGACAAGAAGATGTCATTTCTCCTAAACTAAGTATTTACATTAGCACTGGAAGATGTTTTCAAAACAATGGAATGGACAAACGTGGGAATATACATAAATGAGAATAAACTAAACCACCTAAGATATGCAGACGATGTAGTAATCATAGCATCAAGTTTTGAAGAACTACAAACCATGCTAACCGAACTAGCAAATGAATCCGAACAAATAGGTCTAAAAATGAATTTTACCAAAACAAAAACAATGACAAACACACAAGATAATAGAAACGTAATACTAAACGAAACCCCAATAGAGGCGGTTAATGATTATATGTATATAATATATTTAGGACAAATAATAAAAATAAATACGGAAAATCAAACAGCGGAGGTAAAAAGAAGGGTCAGATTAGCCTGGGCAGGATTTGGGAAATTTAAATGGGTCTTAAAGAATTAAAAAAATACAACAATACTTAAAAACAAGAGTGTTTGACCAGTGCATACTCCCAATTCTCACATACTCATGCCAAACATGGACCTTTACCAAAGCAAACATAGATAAAATAATGAAGACACAAATAGCCATGGAGAGAGCAATGGTAGGAGTAAAGTTAACAGACAAAAAGCAAAACAACTGGATAAGAAATACAACAAAAGTCAAAGACGCAGGACAACATCTAGCCAGGCTAAAATGGAGCGTCGCAGGTCATAACGCCAGACAAACGGAAAATAGGTGAAATACCACGATACAACAATGGAGACCATGGACAGGAAAGAGAGCTAGAGGATGACCACAGATGGGATGGGGAGATGACATTAGTAGAAAGATACGAGGAACACACTGGAAACAGAAGGCACTAAACAGGAGCGAATTGAGGAAACTGGGGGAAGCCTATGTTCAAAATTGGATGAATTAAAGGGCAAAAGAAGAAGAAGAAGATGAGTACCTACTCCTCCCCAGTCCTGGAGCCTTCCAATTTTATCATAACGTTGGCATGTTTTTTAAATTTTTCTGGTGTTATTTCAGTTTCTTCGTGGAAAGAAATATCAAATTTTTCGTACCCATTATCTTAAAATTCTGCTCCATCATTTGTCCGCATTTTTGTTCATAATATTCAACCCATAAATCCGGGGATATTACAGTTAACCTACTGAGTTCTTTTCGCAGGTTTTATCCACATCTCATGTTTAGCTTTATTTGCATCTTTGTTAAAACTGTTGTATTGTTGCCAATAACCATATGCCATAACCTTCTTCTTCCCCACAATATCTTCTATTTTTTTATTCTCTATAAATCAAGATTTTCACCGTTTATTTTATTGATTCAGCCAAAAAAACTAATATTAAAAGAAAGATATATCAAGTAAGATCCCATCACTGGATATTAAAATTATTGAAATGTAAAATGAATGTGATAAATGTAAATGTGCAACTGACTGTCATTCAGTCAAGAAACTGTCAGGGTTTTTGAGAAAATTTGCAAATTTCAATAGACCAGAAGAGGGGTTCTAGCAAGTCACAAGACACAGTATCGCAAAGTGGTTATGGTACCAACTTTGGCGCAGGCCTTGGTGGCGGTGGCATTAGAGGCATTGAAGGTACCATCATGTCTCACGTCTTCAAGCCACTGGTGACGCGGTTCGTCGATTCGAGCAAGGAAATCAAGACGCCGGAGAGTCTAGTAAGATATTGTTTTTATCAATGCTCTAAATATCGTGAACGGTCTATTTTAGTTACTTATGCTTGTTTTAGCTTTACTGATTTAATATTTATTATTATTATCCCGGTTTTGATAGCATTCTCCGCCTTCTGATTCCTAGTTTCCAGCTTCGTCGGTTGTTAAACTCGTCAGGGTCAAGGTTCCTTTCTGACATGCCTTCCAAATGCCTGGCATCCATTTCAAAATTTGTTTTGACAGCCTGGCGTCGCCCCTCTTTCTACATGAACATACCAGATCAGTCGTCTCCTTTGATGTATTTAATTGCTTTTTGAGAGGCGAAGATCTTCCACCTGAATGGAAAATAGCCTTCGTTCCAATCATCCACAAAAAAGGTAGCAGAAGAAAGTGCTGCAACTACAGAGGTTTAAGTGTACAAAACTCTGCTTGTAGTCTTTGCGGCAAGATTATAAAAGACGTTATAGAGAACCAAGTTATGGAAGAGGAGAAGCAAAGTGGGTTTCATGCAGTAAGGCCTCGTAATACAACCTGTTTTGCCTAAATCAACTTTTAGAAAAAAAAAACAGCCGGAAACTTAGAAACACATTATTAGTATGATAGAATTGATTCAAAAAATGACATAACCCAGACATCCAAAATGAAAGTTATCCTCCAACACCAAATTGTTCTATATGGTCCATATAATGTTCAGAAAAAAGTCACACCTTTTTGAGCGTCAGGTTTGGAGGGGAGAGGGGGGAGAAGTCGGTAAATTCGTAGTTTTTTACGTTTTTCGTCAATATTTCTAAAACTATGAGGTTTAGCATGAACAACCTTCTATACAAAAATGTTCTACATTAAATTTGAAATAAAAAAGGCTCTATACATAATCCTCCTAAAATGAACGGTTACAAAGTTATGGAGGTATAGTGTAATTGGTCCAAAAAAGGCCTAACCTAGACATCTAAAGTAAAAGTTTTCCTCCAACACCAAATTGTTCTATATGGTCCACATATTGTTCAGTAAAAAGTTACACCATTTTGAGCGTCTGGTTTGGAGGGAGATGGGGGAGAATTCGGTAAATTAGTAGTTTCTTTAGGTTTTTCGTCAATATTTCTAAAACTATGTTTAAGCGTAAACAATGTTCTATAAAAAAACGTTCTACATAAAATTTAAAACAAAAATTTTCCCATCCATAATTGTTATATAATCAACGGTTCCAGAGTTACGGAGGGTGAAATGTGGAGGTTTTCGATACTTTTTATATTTGTTGGGCAATTGATGATGATTTTGGGTGGTGAGGTTGACGTTTCTTCAAGGGCTTATCACTAACATACCATCGGGCATTGAAATAACAAATCCTGTTAAAGAAAATTTCTTTCAATCAGTAAAAATTTTATAAATTGTCGAAAAATTATAAAAAGTATCGAAAACCTCCACTTTTCACCCTCCGTAACTCTGGAACCGTTGATTTTATAACAATTTTGTATGGACCTTTTTTATTTTAAATTTAATGTAGAACATTTTTGTATATAACATTGTATACGCTAAAGTATATTTTTAGAAATATTGACGAAAAACATAAAAAAACTACTAATTTACCGATTTCTCCCCCATCTGCCCCCCAAACCGGACGCTCAAAATAGTGTAACTTTTTACTGAACAATATCTGGACCATATAGAACAATTTGGTGTTGAAGGAAAACTTTTACTTTTAATGTCTGGGTTAGGCCTTTTTTGGACCAATTATACTATACTACCTCCGTAACTTTGGAACCGTTCATTTTAGAAGGATTATGCATAGAACCTTTTTTGTTTCAAATTTAATGTAGAACATTTTTGTATAGAAGGTTGTTCATGCTAAACCGCATAGTTTTAGAAATATTGACGAAAAACTTAAAAAACTAAGAATTTACCGATTTCTCCCCCCTCTCCCCCAAACCCGAAGCTAAAAATGGTGTGACTTTTTTCTGAACATTTTGTGGACCATATAGAACAATTTGGTGTTGAAGGATAACTTTCACTTTGGATGTCTAGGTTTGGATCTAGTTATACCATACTATATATGATATTCGTATTTAAAAGAAAACCTTTTTTTTAACCTTGTAATTGTTGAAACAAGATCTGATACAGCCAGAACACAAAGACTGCTAGAAACAACAAAAATAAGAGTACTGAGAAGAATTACAGGAAATATGCTGGGAGATCCAAAGAGGAGTGAAGACATTAGAAGAAAATGTATGTGTGTGTGTTTGTGTTTTATTGGCACTGGTTTAAGCAACTAACTGACCAGTCAATGTGTTTTCAGTTCTCTCTTTTACAAAATATATGCTAAGTATCTAAATTTAAAACTCTTACTACTACTAAGTTTTTGACTCTTTTGTTTTTTATGTATTTTTTGCATATTTTTTTTACTACGCTAAGACCTAAACCCGATTCAACCCCTCGGAGGTTTAGATCTTCTTAGTAACTTTTGATTTTATTTTATTATTTTTTTTTATAATCTTTTATCAGATCTTTAATTTTAAACAATTTACATGATTGTATAAAATTTTTTAAACATCTAGATTGTTTGATTGTAAAAAGTATATAAGATTAAATGTAAAGGACATTCTAACAGCATATGTTGTAGATCAGCTAGCTCTCCACATAAACAATTATCATTATCTACAAGTCCTATTTCTCTTTTGTAGAATGGAGTCAGACAGTTATTGCTTCTTATTCTACAAATAGTTTTGATAAAGCCTCTGTTGGAAACTTGATTAAACCATGTCTTGATGGGAAGTGTAGGCTGGATTTTTTTCAATACTATCCTTTGCCTGAATTGCTGTATTGTTCCTGCCATTTCGTCCGTTTGATAGACCTGATAATAAAAATTATGTTTCCCATAGGAAGTTGATAGGTTTACAGAGCGGATTCCTTCATTGTTGCTTTTTTAGCAAGATTATCTACTATTTCGTTGTTTTTGTATACAAATGTGTGCTTTAATCCAGCACAATATTATATTTTTGCCCCGTTTCAAAGATTCACTGTTCATTGCTATGAGGTCACTGATGATATAATTTTCTTCAAAATTATGTACATTATATTTCAGCTTCTTTACAATGCTTTGGCAGTCTGTAAATATAACATAATTGAGTTCTTTTTGATTAATACATATTTTATATGCTTCTTTGATTGCAATGAGTTCAGCTGTGAAAATTGTCATTTTATCAGGTAGCTTGGAGTTACAATTATTAAAGAGGGCTCTAGTGAGCTCTCTCTGAAAAGACTTGGACAATGTAAGCAGACGACAAAACAACTAAATTGTGTCTTGTTACTATAGAAAATCAGAATCTACAAGAACAAAGGTATCGCCATTTATGGAGCTGAAGTTTTAAAATATCCTTAAGATGGTAAAATTCCTGATCAGGATAGCACCGTCGAATATTTTTCTACAATTTTTGAACGATTATATTTAATAGTGACAACAATTATCACACAGTCCAAAGTCTAAGCTAAGCGATCAGCCAATAAAAAATCTATATGCTTTACTTTCATTATCTATATAATATAATATGTATCTGTATTGTACAAGTCACTTTTTTTGTTGTAAGTGGTATGTGAATGAAAGCAGTATCATTTTATTTTAATTCTTTTAGACTCTATATTGTGAAATTAGACAATTGATGACATATGTGAAAGAAGGACATGGAAGTATATTCAGAAGAGTAGCTTTAAGTGCTCTTATTGATTCAGCAGATAAACCAAGCAAGAAAGAGGTTAACATGCAGACAACACGAGTAATCAGGTAAGAAAGACGTTTCAATTAATCCATTTCTTCATTTATTCATTATTTTCTATATTTATTTATTATCATTATTCTCTTTGCGTCTATTTCTATGTGGGGTCAGATTTCCCAATCACATTCCTCCATAAGTTTCTATCTTGGATCATATCAATATCAATCCCCTTTACCAACATGTCCTGCCTAAACTTTTCACCCAGGTCTTTTTTAGTCTTCCCCTCCTACTCCTCCCAGAAACCTGCAGATCAGCAATTCTTCGTAGTGGGTGATTAACGTATCGACGATGAACATAACCAAACTATCTTAACCTATGCTCTCTCATTTTGGCTTCAATTGGTGCCACCCTTATACCTCCCCTAATAAAATAATTTTATCCTCTTTTGTCACTCCACTCATCCATCTAAGCATTCTCATTTCTGCCACAGGCATTTGTTGTTTCTATTTCTTTTTAACTGCTCAACATTCAATTGAGACAACTTTCAAATATAAACATTGAAAATTTAAATCGATCTAAAATTTTGATTTACCAGTGTATTTTTCGAGTGAATTGTTGTTTGTACACATTATTTTTCTTTAACTTTAAGACACATGCATCATTCTGAGGTAGAAGAACAACAGGATGTTCCAACTGACACCCAGTCATATACCGAGGATAGAGGCACACGAAAATCGTTATTTAAAAAAAGAAGTACATCATCAACTTGCCCTGTAAGTATATTCTTAAGATCTCTATGTTTCATCTTAATGTTAATTTATTCCATGTTTTATATTATTTTCGCTTTTGTCATTTTCAGAGTCTACTTGAAACTGAAGCTGAAGAACTTCCAAAAACGAGTCAAAGTCCTATTGGAAATATTAGAAAGAAACATTATATACTAACACCAAGACAAAGCGAGAGAGCATTGGGCATTGCTTTAGAACCACAACTATCTATCAAGGCCAAAAAATCTAAACTTGGAGGTCTAGGTATGTGAATCTGTCTTCCACTCACATACTACATTAATAATGTTCATGCCCATAACTACATACATATTAGGTAATTGGGCTCTAATTTAAGATGGACTTGATACTTATCGTTCTTCTTAGCCTTTTAAGACTCGTTTTTAGCCTTAGCTAGGAAGAGGCCAATGTCCATTTCTGGACATTGGCCTCTTCTAGCTCCTTCCATCGATCTCTTTGTTGAGTAATACACTTTCAATTTCTTCCGGCTATTTTTTTGATCTCATCTACCGATCTCATCTGTGGTCTCCCTCATCTACCTTTGTAGAGTCTCTCTTTGTAAGGTCTCCAATGTTATATCGTGACGTTCCAATGTTCGTCTTTTTACTAGCAGCGTACCCTGTGAAGCTCCACTTCATATCGTATCCGTTAATGTTGTTTCCACCTTCATTTCTTTTATTCTATCGGTTCTAACATGATCGTGTAATGTTAATCTACAGCATCTTCGCCAAAAATTGTTCTCTACTGCGTTTATTCGGTTCTGCATTTTCTTATTTATTGTCCAGATTTCTGAGGCATATGTAACTGTACTTTCAATAAATGTTTTATATAGTTGTTTTTTTGTACTTTCTCGTATATCTTTACTCCATAGTAATGAGTTTATCTGACTTGTGATGATGGCTCTTCCTCTACCTAATTTTTGTTGTATGTCTGTTTCGTCGTTTCCATCTTCCGTCAATCTAATTCCCAGGTATCTATATTCTTTAGTGTTTTTTATTATTTTTCCTTCTAAGTCTAGGTCTTCGCCTGTGCAGCCTATTGTCATATATTCTGTTTTGTTTGTATTTATTTCCAGACCCCAATCTTCATACTCCTCTATCAGTTTTCGAACCATATAAGCAGCGTCCTCTGTATCCTCCGCTAGAACCACCTGATCGTCAGCAAATAACAAAGTAGTCAGATTACCCTCTTCTATTTGTACTCTCATTTTCTTACATTTTCTGAACCATTTCTTCAGAGCCGTGTTTATATAAATTTTGAAGAGGGTAGGGGACAGGCAGCATCCCTGTCTTAGACCCTTGTTAACCTGAAAGTATTCTGAGTGTCCATCTCTCGTTTTTATATAACTACTGTTTCCTTGGTAAAAACATTTCACCGCATTAATGTACTGTGGGTTTACATTGTTCTCTATAAGAGATTCCCAAAGTCTATTTACCGGTACACTGTCATAGGCTTTCCTCAAATCTATAAATACTAGATGTAGCTGACTCCCATATGCTAGTGATTTTTCAATTAATTGTTTTATACAAAACAGGTTATCAATACACGATCTTCCTGCTCTAAAACCACTCTGCTCCTCCCAGTCCTCATATTGACTTTCTATTCTATCTCGTAGTATTCTGCCGTACAGTCTACCTGCGGAAGCTATAACACTGAATCCTCTGTAGTTTGTGCAGTCATGTTTATTCCCTTTCTTGTGTATGGAGCTTATGCTTGCAGTTTTCCATTCGGATGGTATCTTTTCTCCATTCAGGCATTTATTAAATATTTTCGTTAAGTTTTCCAATACTACATCCGGGGAAAATTTAAAGAGTTCCACAGGTATACCTCCGGGCCCAGGAGCTTTATTGTTTTTCATTTTCGATAATGCTTGTTTGATTTCCTTTAGTGTAAATGGATCAGCACAAAACCGTGAAGTGTGGAAACAATTGGGGGAGACCTATGTCCAGCAGTGGACGTAAATTGGTTGGATGATGATGAAATGGATCACATTTATTCTGAGTCATTTGGAAGTCGTAATTAACATTCTTAAATTTCTCTCTTTTCTCAGTTAGTAAGTCTGCATAATAGTTTTTCCACGTTTCTTGTCCAATTGGGTCTATCGTTACTTTTTCGTTTCTATTAGTTTTGAGGGTTCTTACAGTTTTCCAGGCTTCTCTAGATTTTGAGCTCCCTAATAATCTGTCGATCTCATGGCATTTTCTGTCCCAGAATTCGTTTTTTGTTTTCGCTACTTGCTTCTTGACCATATAGCAGTACCTTTTGTACATTTGTCGGTCTTCTAGATCTTGTGAGGCTAGCCATTTATTATAAAGTTCTTTCTTTTGTTTTATAAGATCCTCTAGTTCCTCGTTCCACCAGTAGTTTTTCCGTGTTTCTACTAATGATTTTTCTCCTACAGCCTCATTTGCCGCTTCGAGTAGATATAGTTATACATTTCTTCAGGCGATCCTGTAGGTTCGTTTTTCATCTTTTCGGCTAGTCTTATTCTATACAAGAAGACTGTGGAGTCATTGTAAAAACTATCTAGGTTATATATAGGTTGTCTAGATGGAAACTCAGGTCTTGATTTTTCCTCTTTTTGCGTTAAATGTTTGTATTTTATGAAGGTTACGGTTTTGAGTAAAGTGGTGGTCTGATCCACAGACTGCACCTCGTTTCACAATGACGTCAATAATTATTTTTGTTTGTGATTGTTGTTTGGTTATACAGTATTCAATGATAGATTTTAACCCCCTTGTTCTTTGTTCCCACGTGAATTTGTGGATGTCTTTATGTCTAAAATATCCATTTTGTATTTTTAATGAATGTTGCTGACACAGTTCTATAAGACGTGTGCCATTGTCATTTAGCATATCTTCTCCGTAGTCTCCTATCACTGCACTATGTTTTTTCCTTCCAACTCGTCCATTAAAGTCCCCTAGTAGGAATATATCTTTCCGATTTCCAAAACTGCTTATTAATTCACTTAATTCTTCAAAGAAATTTTCTTTTGCGTCAGCAGTTGCGTCATCGTTAGGAGCGTATATACCTACTATTATTAGGTCTTGTCGTGTATTTAGTTCCATTGTGATTATTCTTTCGTTGATGACAGACCAGTTCTTAATATTTTTCAAATATCGTTTCTTGATTGCTATGGAAACGCCCGCTTTTGCTCGATTTTCTTTTTTGACTCCGCTGTAGAAATGTACATAATCTCCTTTTATTTCGTTACCTTCTCCTTTCTTCTTTGTTTCACTGAGGACTACGATATCCATGTTGTATGTTGATAGTTCTTTAAAAACTTCAGTATCCTTTGTTCGAATTCCTTGTACGTTCCAACAACCTAAATTCATGTACCTTTTTCTTTGCCGTGTTCGTTGTAAGTTTGTTTCAGTCCATATCGGAGGCTTGTTCGAATTTTTTGCAACTATAATTTTTCCAGCTCCACTTGACTTTGGAAATTTTGTTGTGATATTTGCGACTTTTGTTTTTGATCTTACCCAGTCGTTCCTCTTTTTATCTGACACTCGTGTACCTAACATAACCCTTTTCATTGCCAGTTTATTTGATAAATTGTTCGTATTTTCTTTTGTTAGGATCCAAGTTTGACATCCATTTCATGATAGGAAGTATGTACTGATTGAACACTTTGCTACTCGAGTATTGAGGTATTATGTGGTTCTTACCGAGAAAGCGATTTACTCAAGCCAATTTGTGTTGGGTAAAATAAGCATTTGAATTTTGTTTATTCTATTCGAAGAGACACTAGAAAGTATTTCTTAGAAGATTTTGAGATATTCGAATTTTTATGAAAACTCTCGTCTGAATATATTATATAAATGTAAGACACCGCTTTAATTCCTTATACAGAATGGAATTTTAGATGTGTGGATTAAAACTTTATACAGAACAGAACAAAGAAATGCTACACTATTAATTATTTTAATTTATAGTTTCTCTTTTTTATTGATTAAGAAACCTACTCTACCGTATGTATAGTCTCCATTTACTTTATAGTAGAACCTATTACCTGAATGTAAGTCTACATACCCATATCCCCTTCTTTTAACTTCTGATAGTCCCATTATGTTTCAATTCAAATTTCCATGAATTGGGACATAAACTATATAATAATAGTTGGTCTGTGCCCATTGAACTGGCAAGTACCTAGCATTTTCGAGCTGGGAAGCATGTTGCCCTTTAGGCATGTATTCTATTATATCTAACAACATCGATTTGTAGTCACCATATTCTATTAATATTTAATATGTAAACCATATATTATGGGGTTACCACTTTAAATAGTGTACTAGTTTCAAACTACTCTGCAGAATGCACTGAAGATGTTCTGAATTAGAACGAACACATTTTGCAATCCATTTGGATGACATTTTAGATAGTTTTTAATAAACGATTTAATACCAGAATAAAATTTGAAGTTTTTTACTTCTGTATGAGTTTTATACAATGCAGTTTCGATGGTCAAAAATAGTTCGATTGAACCTAACTTACCTTAGTACAAATATGCTCATAAAAAAAGTTACAGCTCTTTGAAGTTACAAAATGAAAATCGATTTTTTTGAATATATCGAAAACTATTCGAGATTTGTTATTGAAAATGGACATGTATTATTATTATGACAGGTATATCTTAAAACAAAATTATAGTGAAATTTTTCCACCCCATAAAAATTTTATGGGGGTTTTGTTCTTTTAAACCCCCCCAAACTTTTGTGTACGTTCCAATTAATTCATGATTGTGGTACCATTAGTTAAACACAACATTTTTTAAAACTTTTTTGCCTCTTGGTATTTTTTCGATAAGCCAGTTTTTATCGAGATGCGGCTTCTTTTTAATATATTTACATAAAAATTTTATGGGGGTTTTGTTCCTTTAAACCCCCCAAATGTTTGTGTACGTTCCAATTAAACTATTATTGTGGTATCATTAGTTAAACACGGTGAATTTATAACTTTTTTGCCTCTTTGTCCTTTTTTGATAAGTCACGATTTATCGAGATGTAGCTTCTTTTTCAAAATATACCCAAAAGTGCAAATTATAAATAAATTTTCAGATTAGCAGGTCTCTATAATTGTACTTAACCATATTACAAATATGTGGTAGATTCGACAAATATTCAAAATATCTCGATAAACACCGGCTTATCGAAAAAGTACTAAGAGGCAAAAAAGTTTTAAAAACATTGTGTTAAACAAACGGTGCCACAATAATAATTTAATTGGAACGTACACAAAAGTTTGGGGGGTTTAAGGGAACAAAACTCCCATAAAATTTTTATGGGGTGCACAAATTTCACTTTAATTTTTTTTTAAATGTTGCTGCCATAAAAATGCCACATGTCTATTTTCAATAAAAAATCTCTAAGAGTTTTCGATATATGAAAAAAAAATCGATTTTCATTTTGTAACTTCAAAGGGCTGTAACTTTTTTTGTGTACACTATTGTATATAGGTAAGTGAGGTTCAATCAACCTATTTTTGACCCCAGAATCTTTGGTATAATTTATGACCAATCTTTTTGGGACACCCTGTATTTCACAAATAATTTACTTTTAATGTATAATTTTTTTCTTTTTATAGTAAACTGGTTCAAAAAAGGTGAGAGTTCATCCCAAGACGAACTGGACAATGTCGATAACGGCGACTCATTCACTGATACATCCAGTTTTATCAGGCAATCTTCCAAATATTACCAATCAAAAGAATCTGGAAGAAGGTACGATTGTCCCATTAATCCTGTTAATATAATATATACTAATGGCCAAAAGAAAATGCAACACATAGAAGGACAAATATGTTTTTTAAACATTTATTATTATAACATTATTATTATTTGATAACATTATAAACAAATTTGCAACGTCATTTCCATCATAATGATTGGCTCCTCTTGGATTTTCTATACACTCGATTACCCTATGGGGCATTGATCAAATTAATTGATCTATATCATATTGCGGAATACTCATCCAGATTCTTCTTATGGGATGCCATAGATCTTTTAAGTTTGCTCGCGGATGTGACGAGCGAGTTAGGTTTCGACCTACCATATCCCACACATGTTCGATGGGTTACAAATCAGTTGATCTTGATGGCCAAATGGCCACTCCAAAGTATCTATACCAGATTCTTGTATGAACTTCATGGTTTCACGGGCAATATGAGGTCTTGCGTTATCCGTACGAAGGTCGTATTTGGACAGGTTTGTAGGTAGGGCCATGGGCGTTCGCAGGATCAAAACTAGGGGGGCCGATTTGAGAAATAAGAAAATTGGTTAGATAAGCAATAATAAATATAGAAGTAAATTGAGAGTCTTCACTGAGAGGAGAGAGGGGAAAGGGGTTTCCCTCAGAAAAGTTTTGAAAATAACGTTTTTGGATTATAACTCAACAAAATTATAACTCAACGCATTCATACAAAAATGAAGCAAACTAAATGTAATTTAAATATTTAAAAACTTTTTAATGCTTTTTACAAAAACGTGATGCAAATTTAACAAATTTATTTCCTCCTAGATAAGCCTTCGATTTGTGAAGCAAGATAAATTGTGTGTTCCTAAACATTATTATTTAACCAACAATTTACGCGGATCAATTATAAATTCTTGTAAAACTTTCTTGTAATATTTGTTTCCGATGAATGCTCATTAGAGCTAACCCATCAAGGCGATCTTCGACCATAGTACTCCGCAACCATGTTTTTATTCTTCGAAGACTGCTGAACTTACTCAAAAAGAGGTCCTTATAACACATCCACAGGGTGCCGGGCGGTGCTGTGGTCGAAAAATTGTTTAAACCATTTTTTTAAACAAATTTACAAAAATAATTTTTTCATTGCGAACGAATAATTTTTTTTAGATAACTTGGGTTATTCTGAGCAAAAAAGTTATCTTCTGATTTTTCTCTAAAATTGATTGTTGTCGAGTTATACGCGATTTAAGATTAAAAAAATGCGAAAATGGCCATATAACTCAACAACAATCAATTTTGGAGAAAAATCACAAGAGACCTTTTTTGCTCAGAATGTCCCAGATTATCTAAAAAAATTTGTTCGAAGTGGAAAAATTATTTTTGTGAATTTGTTTAAAAAAAATTGTTTAAACAATTTTTCGACCACGGCACCGCCCGACACCCTGTGGATGGTTATGTTATAATGACCTCTTTTTGAGTAAGTTTGTGAAAAAAATCGAATCGGAATAATTTCACTAACGGGGGCGACCGACGGCGACGCTACAACCTGGAGTGTAGCGCTAATTGTTAATAATTAAAAATAGCAGCTTTGTGATAAAATAAAGCCAAAAATCTCTTCAGAACCTTGAAGAAGGGGTTTGAAACTTGATTTGGTCATTTTTTTAATTTCATAATAATAATTTTTAATCGAGTTTTAAGCCTTGAAAATGGACATTTTTGCATTTTTCAAATTTTTAATCGCATATAACTCGACAACAATCAATTTTACAGAAAAATGGCAAGGGACCGTTTTTACTCAGAATGACCCAAATTATCTAAAAAACATTGTTCGAAATGAACAAATTATTTTTGTGAATTTGTTTAAAAAAAATGTTTAAACAATTTTTCGACCACGGCACTACCCGGCACCCTGTGGATATATTATAAGTTTATAAGAACCTCTTTTTGAGTAAGTTTGTGAAAAAAAAATCGAATCGGAATAATTTTGCTAGCGAGGGTAGATGATACTGCCCGGTCTATTAATCATGTGTTGTGTTTCTGTTTTTAATTTATTATTTTTCGGTTTCGGCGTCGTATGGGTTTTTTGATCGCAGTGATTATACTCTTTCTTATCGTTTCTTTCAAATCATTTATGTTTTTTTCTTTTAATTATTGTTCTATTAACTTTAGGATAGACTCAAGATGTTTCTGGTAATTGGTACTGTTTTGCATAAGTTCTTTAGTTGTTGGGATTTTTTTTCCAAGATTAATTTGTTTCTTTTTAATTTTTTATTGATGACTATTTTGTTCTTACTAATCCGTGACTATGGTCACTTCCGAGACTGAATCTATTGAATATCGATACATTCTTTACCATATGTTTCTGGTTGGCTAAAATATAATAATTGATTTCGTTTTTGGTTCTCCCGTCTGGGCTTATCCAGGTCCACCTTCTATTATCCTGTTTATTAAAAATGTATTCATACGAAATAGATTTTGCTCCTGTGTTAGTAAACGTTCCCTTATTTCGTTCATAGTTTCTGGCCCATGTCCCATGTATTACTCTATTTGGTATGTTGTCGGTGTTGTACTTTCCTACTTTGGCGTTAAAGGCTCCCATGATTATTTTGAAAAGAGCTCTTTCTGTCATTGCTTTATAAATGTCTTCATAGAATTTTTCTATTTCTTCATCTGTTGGTTGGCTAGTGGGAGCGTATACTTGCACTATTTGGGTGCTGTACCTTTTTGATACAGTTTAAGGACGGTGTATATGACCCCCTCCGAGATTGCAATTGATTTTTTGACCATATGTTTGAGTCTTTTATGGACCAATAGTGCTACATCGGCGACATGTGTATTATAGCCTGTATACAGGGTGAGCCACCACTAACGGGACGGAAGATTACAGCAAAATGGTAAAAGATTTGTAAATTTTTTTAAATTAATATGTTGTAAGTTGATAAAAGCTACAATTTAAAATTATTTTAAAATATACAGGGAGTCCCAATAAATGGCGTCGTATCGAAGTTATATTTTTTTATGGAACACCTTGTATTTTATTGCATTTTTTAATTGTCCTTAAAAAATAAGGTATAGTTTTACGAGGCTTCCCTATACCCATGTACAGAGAGTTGTGTTGACTTTTTTTAAAATTTAAAGTTTTAAAATAAGGCTTGTTCTCAAGTTATTTAAGAAACTATAAAAAAATTACTTTTACATTTAAATAGCTGGATACTGGTTGGATGTATTATATTATTGATTATTAGGAATTTATTTACATAGTGTTCAAAATTTACAGTTTCATTACTGGATTATTCAATATGCCATATTATGCTTATTTTAAGTGGAACAACATGTATATTAATAAATAATTATACTAAACAGATTTTCCTCTTTCGAATGGTGTATGGATGTCCTATACATAGGTCTCATAGTTTTTGCGTAATTTGCAATTATTTAAATTCTTAATCTGTAAATCGATTTTAAAACAAAATATGTAGGTAGTTAATTAATGCCATTGTATGACATTGTCATTTTATGACATTATGGTCTGGTAATTATCAAAAATATAAACATCCGTGTATAATATTTAAATTTAATTGTTCCTAAAAATGAACAATCTACGAAAGCCACCCAGGTCACCAAGATTGACAAAGATGTATTTTTTAAATGGGGTTATATTAAAAATATTGTACATATAATATGCTACACTTGCTACTACTCCAGATGATATGAAATTAAGAATTTTGAACGCTTTTGCGTCTATAACACCACATATTTATGTTAAATAATGTAAGCAAATCATTTGAAGATAAAATCGCTTGTTGTATTGCACAAGAAAGTAAACATTTTGAACATCTATTACATAACTGATAATTTTTTACTTATAGTAAGTTGTGGTTCATTTTGTATTATTTATGTATTTGTTTTAATAAAATTCTTTGTTTCGTTATGTATTTAATTATTTTCAAAAACGAAAAAATTTATTTTTTAAATCAGCTACTAAAAGTATACATTTTTATTTACAACTACACTCGTTTATACCAACTATGCCAAGATGATGGGTTTAAAAATCGAGAGTGACTCTAAAATAAATATTTTTAAAATCGATTTACCGTTTGTAAAGAAAATTGTAAATTACGCAAAAACTATAATGACTCCTAGTTATAGAACATCCATATACCATTCGAAAGAGGAACCTGTGTTTAGTATAATAATTTATTAATATACGCCATAGGGTGTTCTATTTAAAATAAGCATCATATAACACATTGAATAATCCAATAATGAAACTGTAAATTTTGAACACCCTGTAAATAAATGGATAATAATCAATCATGGAATACATTAATTATATGATAATTACCAGACCGTACTGTCGTAAAATGACAATGTGATACAGTGGCATTAATTAACTACATCTTTTGTTTTAAAATCGATTTACAGATTAAGAATTTAAATAATTGTAAATTACGCAAAGACTATGAGATCTAGGTATAAGACATCCATATACCATTCGAAGGAGGTAAATTTGTTTAGTATAATTATTTACTAATATGCATGGTGTTCTATTTAAAAAAAAGCATCATAGGACACATGGATCTGTAAATTTTGAACACCCTGTAAATAAATGTGTAATAATCAATCATGGAGTACATTCAACCAATATCCAACTATTTAGATATAAGAGTAATTTTTTTTATAGTTTTATAAATAACTTAAGAATAAGTATTTTTTTAAAACTCTACATTTTAAGAAAAGTCAACATAACTCAGAACACTCTGTACATAGGTATAAGGAAGCCTTATGAAACTATACCTAATTTTTTGCGGGCAATTAAAAAATGCATTAAAATATAGAATGTTCCATAAGAATAAATATAACATTGATACGCCGCCATTTATTGGGACACCCTGTATATTTCAAAATAATTTTAAAATGTAGCTTTTATCAACTTACAAACTATTAATTTAATTTTTTTTTTAAATCTTTTACCATTTCGCTGTAATCTTGCGTCCCGTTAGTGGTGACCCACCCTGTATAATTGATAGAACACGTGTTCAGAATGTAGTATTGTACATTGTTCTCCTGGTATCCTGGTTTCACTTAGACCAAGAATATCCCACTTGATCCTAGTTAGTTCTTCTTCCAGTTCATCCAATCTTTCTGGTACTTTGAGGGTTATGGCATTGAAACTAGCAATAAAAATATGTTGCTTTCGGTGTTTCAACGAGTTATTGCCTCCCCCAGATTGCATGATGCTGACCTCCTTAGAGGTGTGGGATTGAGCAACTACCTGGGGACCAGATCCTGTCTTTTTAAAACGACGATTTGGCAAGTGTGAGGGGGTTATAGGGAAGGAATATTGGGATTTACGTCGGATAATACTGAGGTTTGGGCCTGGTTTCCTTTAAGTAGGGAGTGTGGGCTCCTGTAAGTCTGCCCTTTATCAGGATCATGGAGTGGTACCTACTCGCTAAAGCTCAATTAAAATACAAGGTTAAAAATATAATAACTAAAAAAGTAAAAAATATTACAATATATTTTTAGATAATACACACAAAGGAATACTTTTGATCCAAATAAATAACTTTATACAAAGTGTTGCATTTTTTGTGGTCCTCAGTATATTTCAGTAAACCTTTATTGTAGCAATGTTAGCCAGAGCATACAAAAGGCCAAGCGACGAATGGAAGACAAATTCAAATTCGTGCTGAAGAAAGGAAAGAAAAAAGATGGCAGCCAAGAAGAGTCTGCTGGAGGATGTAGGCGAACGAATTTTAAAAAATCTACAAACATAAAAAATATTTATTTTGTAGATTACAGTAGGAAAAACTCGATGGAATTCGGCGATAATTCTAGAGAGTCTGAATTTGTAGTTTTGAAGGAAAGGAAATTGGTGTCTACGAGCACGGTCTATCAGGGCGTTTGTAGATTATCCTTTCTATTAGAAACGTGTCCCCCGGGATCAGTTCCCGATGCACATTTGTTGGCTTCTGTTTTAGATTTGGTAAGTAGAACATTTCTGGAAAATAATAATAATTCACGAAATGCTCTAAACAAACAAAAAATGAAAAGTTATTTCGTTATTTAAATATACGTTCTACATAAACTGCTTTCGTAGACCCCTAGAAGGTTGGTGTGACTATATTATGATACATGAATAATTGTAGTCGTTAGATAGGAGGAGGATTTACCGATTGCGTTCAACTCGCCAGATCGACAGGCTTTGGAACACGGTCACCTCACCTGTTCCGATGGATAGGTAGTTATTCTCCGTTCAACACACCGAGAATCACCACTAATAAATATCTGTCCGTTATTTTATACTGGCACAGTATAAGAGTATTTACTGTTGAATACATAGGCGTACACTAGACAATAAGAGTACATTATCATCACAAATTACAGTATATCTCACAAATTTGGGACTATTTTGGATTAACAATGAAAGCTTTAACTTCAACGGTCCGCTGTGCAGAGCTAGTTAATAGAAAATTCTCCCAATATTTGAAGTACTGTCGAAGACAATCAAAAACAAGCAATTTGACATTCTTTTAAAAGAGAGAATGTCAACTAATGACATACAAAAATGGACTCCCAAATCCTCATTCAAAATGGAAAGTTATTCTTACAAACAATTGGACTTAGAAAGTCCTAGGTTTTCACCCTTTGACAAAGAGAACCAAAGTTCACAAATTACTAGGAGAGCAAGACTAGCATGGGCTGGATTTGGAAAACTTAGTTGGATTTTAAAATGCAAAATGCCTCAATACTTGAGGAGCAAAGTGTTTAACCAGTACATCCTTCCAGATAATGACATATGGATGTCAAACCTGGACCCTAACCAAGATAAATATGAATAACTTAGCCACAACAAAAAGAGCAATAGAAAGGGCAATATTAGGTATTCGACTTTTTTTTTTATTTATTTATTATTTATACATATGACCTGGCCTCTAGTAACTAATCCAGGTCGTTTTTTCCTGATGGGATTACAGATATTTTTTTTTTATATTTTTACATTTTTTACTCAACTATTAAATCTATTTTTACAATAACAATTTGCCATAATCTATTAATTACGTATAACAAACAAATTTAAATAAACAATTTAAAATATTTTTGGTACTATCAACTCCCTTCTAAGTTGTAAAGACAGTCCCTCTATTTTCAGAAGAGAGTTGGTAGTTTTTTTTTATGAATTATGTATTGAATTATTATTTTTATCTATTTATTTTATATTGAATTATTATTATTATAATTGTAAATATCTATTTTTGAATTTATATTTTATTTTATTTATTTTAACTTTATCTTACTCAACTTCATCAGGGTTGGATTATTGGTTGTCTTCTTCTATTATTATAGATTTCTTGTTGTTTTTTAGATTATTTGTGTGAGATTGTTTAATATTTCAAAATATTCTTCATTTTGTAATATATCTCTTATTTCAATTCTTTCTAATCTTCTTGTCATTTCTCTATGTTCTTCATTTTCTATAGTATTTTCACAATGTAACACTATATGTTCTGGTGTACTTAGTTCTCCACATTCACAATATGCATCATCTTTTAAGTTAAATCTTTCCAAATATGTTGGGTACGGTCCATGTCCTGTTAAAAAGTGTATTAAACCTTGTTTTGGATTAAAATAATTTGGAATGTTTTCTAATATTGGTATAAAATTGTATAAACGTCTAGATTTTGTTGAATTTTCCCATTCATTTTGTCTTTTTCTATTTATTATTTCTTTTAATTCTCTTTTATTTCTTATATCTAATCCTATTATTTGTATTATTTTTTCATATTTTTCTTTTTTTAGCCAATAATTACATGCTCTTTTTTGTGTTTCTAAATGCATTGGCATTACTCCAGTTAAAACTGTGAGTGCCTGTGTTGCAGTTGTTCCAAATGCTCCCGTCATTCTTACAAGAAATCCTCTCTGAGCTCTATTTAATTTTTCTGCGTTTTTTTTTTATTTATTAATCTATGTGCCCATATACTTGAACCGTACCCTACAATTGATGGAAGTATTGTACTTAGGTATATTCTCATCTGTCGGAACGAAATTCTATATTCCTTCTGTGCTAGACTAGCAATGCTATGCATGATCTTTGTTGCCTTTTCACAGACACAATTCATGTGTTTTGTAAATAATTTTTGTTCGTCTATTATAATACCTAAATATCTTGTTTCCATTTTTCTTTTTATTGTTTTCCCTCTAATTTTTATAATTGGATCTCTTTCTAAATTTCCTTTTATTAAACTATATGTTGTTTTTGAATCTGATATTGTTAATTTTACTTTATTCATCCAATCATTTACTCTTATTAATACTTCATTTGATTTATTTTCTAATTCTCTTCTTGAGTTTGCATCTATGATCAACAACAAATCATCTGCATATGCTATGCTTCCAAGCACTTCAGGATCTATAGTCAATTGTTCCAACAGTTCCTCTAGCATTACATCCCAGAACATAGGTCCACAAACTGATCCTTGTGGACATCCTTTTGTGATATGTTTTGTCTTTTTTCCTGTTGGACAGCTTAGGCTTGCATATCGGTCTTGACAGTAGTTTCTGAGACTTCCGTACAGATTCTTTGGACATCTCATTCTTCGAAGTCTTTCAAAGAATGACGGCCACCAAAGATTGTCAAAAGCCCCAGACACGTCTATAAAGATCATTAAAACATACTTTTTTATGCTTTCGTTTACTATTTATTAGGTATTCGACTATCAGACAAAAAGAGGAGCGACTGGGTAAGAGTGGCGTAGCTGACAGGCCCGCAGGGCCCGCAAGGCGAAGGAGCCCCGACTTTAGGAGGGGCCCCTTAAAGCCTTTAAGCTTAACACATTAACAGCCACATTAAAATTTTTTGTTTGTGCCTTCAGGCTCTACGTTCAGAATCTCAATGTTAATGTGAGTAATATTTAACTCACTGAGCACCTGCTCAGCAGGTGCAAGCGGGTAATTGACGTAACTCTAACTCTTTTCGGGTGCAATTTAGCGTTTCGTACTTTCGTGGACATGTTGGTAGTTTAGATGACAAAAGTGAATCCCAAAGAGTAATTTTTTGTCGGTGGTTCTTTTACTAGATAAAAATGATCCTGTTTTAGCTAAATTAATCGATAAAAACAATAACTGAAAAAAATTACTTGAGCCACCAAATACAAAACGAAGTTATAAATTTGCTGGCCCAAGAAACTGAAAACAAATTGATTAATTTAATTAAAAAAATTATTTTTATTCAATAATTCTTGATACCACTCAAGATATTTCGAAACACGATCAGCTTAATTTTATTTTCCGGTATGTAACTTGTGATGAAAATAATTTATCTTCTAAAGCAGAAGTTGTTAAAAGTTTTTTGTGATTTATTCTCATGTTAGACCAAAGCGCAGAAGGTCTTGTAAATGAAATTTTAAAATTTATACAATCAAAGTACTAGTCCTGTCGCCAGGGGGGGTACAACGGCCTCCTGTATTCAGATGGACTTACCCAAGTTTTTTTTATGTATTTTGACCCGTAGAACCCGAATTTTTTGGGTAACAGTTGATCCGGATGGCGATAAGATTGTTATAAACAAAGAAGTTGAGGAATTACATAACAGCGATTTCTCGCAAAACAAAACATGTTTTTGTATTTTTTGGGCCATTCTAACCAAAAAGTGTTCCTACAAATTTGTTCGTAGGATGCATAGTTTTCGAGATAAACGCGGTGGAACTTTCAAAAAATCGAAAAATTGCAATTTTTGTACCCGAATAACTTTTGATTAAAAAATAAAATAGCAATTCTGCTTACCGCATTTGAAAGTTCAAGTCAAAGTATATCGGTTTTAGTTATTTGCATTGCTAAAAATTTATTATTTTATTGTTAAACAAAAGTATAAACACCTAGTGCTGGAGTGATGTTTTCAATGATTTCTCATTTAAAATCGAACGAGTAGGTAGAGTAGGTACAAGTGCAAGCGAGGCTATTTCTACGTAGCATGCATGTAAACGCATGTATTAGGCACGGGAAACACTATGTGTTTATAGCTTTTTTTAGCAATAAACACATAAATTTTTAGTAATGTATATATTCGAAACCGATAGAATTTGACTTAAACTTTCAAATGCGGTAAGCAGAATTGCTATTTTATTTTTTAATCAAAAGTTATTCGGGTTCAAAAATTGCAATTTTTCGATTTTTTGAAAGTTCAACCGCGTTTATCTCGAAAACTATGCATCCTACGAAAAAACTTGTAGGAACATTTTTTGGTTATAATGGCCCAAAAAATACAAAAACATTGTTTTGCGAGAAATCGCTGTTATGTAATTCCTCAACTTCTTTGTTTATAACAATCTTATCGACATCCGGATCAACTGTTACCCAAAAAATTCGTGTTCTACGGGCCAAAATACGTAATAAAAACTTGGGTAAGTCCATCTGAATACAGGAGGCCGTTGTACCCCCCCTGGCGACAGGACTATACCTTTCCGTACAAAACTGCAGAGGAAAGGGGTATGGTGGGGCAAGGAATTATGAGTGGTGTATATTCAGGCGTACAAAGGCGTATAACTGACATTGAAAAAACAGCTTCCTATGTTCATTGTGCATCCCATAATCTGAACCTAGTGTTGAATGATGCCGTTGTTGGTGTACAGGAGTTGTTTTTTTTTGGATAATATCGGTGTCTATGAGCACAGTCTATCAGAGCGTTTGTAGATTATCCTTTCTGTTAGAAACGTGTGCAGTTCCCGATGCTCATTTGTTGGCTTCCGTTTTAGATTTGGCAAGTAAAATATTTATAAATGCTCTTAACGTTAAAGTTATTGTTTTGTTGGTCTACACATCTGTAATTTATCTCTATCGAACTATCGAAAAGTCACGATGACTAAAAAGAGAATATACTAAGACCCCGTTGCTCAGATTCGGGAACATCATTTTACTTACTCCGTGGAGTTACAACCATTCGTGGGTTTTAGCCGACTCGACAACATGCCTCCACTCTCCTTTGTCTTGAGCAATCTCTATCCAATTCTTCACGTCTAAAGCTTTCAGATTTTTCTGTTCAGATGGTGACACGTTGTTGGGTACATAAACTGTATACCAGCCTCCACAGGAAGTACTCTAGGAAGATCTTTCTATATTTGATGTTTTAACGAGAGTGACAGAGAATTTCAACTTACCGCTTTAATTGCGGGTTCTCTATCCTCCTCCTCAATCGTTTCCTCATTGCTGAGTGTCGTGATTCCCTATAATACGAGCAACTATCTCTTTCCATCGGCTTCTGTCCTGAGCTTCCCTCATGGATTCAGATAATGTTTTTCCACTAGCTTTGTCCACTTTTCTCCACATGTACTTGATCCGTCCATCAAGTAGGTGAGCGACCTCTACTTCTGCGCCTTTCAACGTTTCCCGAAATTATAAATCTCTTAAGATTATCATCACTTCTTCTTGCAATATGGCCGAAAAATTTTAAGACGATGGAGGGGCAAATAGAGGAAAGTCGAGTCTGAATATTGAGCTCTTGGAAGATTGAGTGATTTGTTCTGTGTTCCGTCCATGAGATCCGAAGCATTCTTCTCCAGCACCACATTTCAAAGGCGTCAATCCTTTTTCTGTCGTCCGATTTTATTGTCCATGTTTCGGATCCGTAATTAAATATGGAAAAAATTAAGGCAGATTTTCGATAATCGACTCATAGCGTTTTTGGCAATGCCTATTCTCCTACGTATTTCTGTTTCACAAGATCCTGTATTACTGATGTAGGATCCTAGATAATTGAACTCGTTAACCACTTCAAACTGGTCCAAGGCTCCTGTTGTCTGAAGTGAATTTGAATAATCTACTATCATAATTTTTGTTTTTTGTTTATTGATCTTGAGACCACATCTATTGCTTTCGGCTTCCACTAGCTGCAGCAGGCTGGACATTTCTTCTTGGGATGCAGTTATTAATGTTGTATCATCTACATGTCTGAGATTTGAGATCTTCTTTCCTGCGATAGAAATACCACCATTCCATTTGTCGAGTGCTTTTCTCATTATATACTCCCCATAGAAATTAAAAAGACTTGGAGATAGAATACATCCTTGTCGGACTCCTCTACCTATTTTAAAAGCATCGGACTTATGGTTTTTAATTCTTATTCTGGTTTCACTCTTCTCATATAGGCTTTTCACCAGAGCTGACAGATGATCAGGAATCCCCATCTCATGTAGAACTTTCCACAAAACTGTCCAGTTTACACAGTCAAATGCCTTCTGATAATCCAGAAAGCAGATGATCATCGGAATTTTGAATTCTCGTGCTTTCTCAATAATGAGTTGTCGCATATTAAGAATTTGCTCCCTTGTGCCTTTACCCTTCACGAAGCCTGACTGTTGTGGTATTTGTCTATCCAGGTCTATGTCTGCATGCGACACTTGATTCTCAACAGAATTTTACTTGGGTCTGAAATTAGTGAAATGGTTCGGTAGTTACTACATTTTGTGGTTACGCCTTTCTTATGAATGGGAGTAAATAGTGCGGTACACCAATCACTGGGCCATTTGCCGATTCTCCATACATGATTGCACAGTCTCCACATTAATTGGAGACCATGTTCACCCATGTTCTGTAAAAGTTCTGCCGTGATGTCATCGCAACCAGGTGAATTATTTCTTTTAAGGAATTTTATGGCTACATCGGCTTCCAGACCTTAGAATATCTGATTCTAGGGTTGTTGTTGAGACTTGCAGTGCTGTTATATGATTAATGCTAGAAGTTTCAGCTTTATAGAGTTCTGTGCAGTATTTCTTCCAAGTCTCCAGAACAGCATCCATATCGCTTACCATATTACCTGTCTCATCCTCTATATCGTAATTTCTGGATTTGAATTCCCGAGCCAGTAACTTTACTTTCTGAAAGAGATCTCTTGTTTCATTTCTATGTAAGTGGATTTCTACTTCCTGGCAAATGTTAGACACATATTTGTCTTTATCTTTCCGGCAATTTCTTTGGATTTCTCTTGATAAGCTTCGATACCTAGTCGTTTAAATCAAAACTGCCAACTTTAAGTTGCTTTCTTTGTTCTATAATTTTCCATGTTTGGTCACTGATCCATGGTTTACGACTGTTGTTTTTTATGGGTTGGCGACTTTGCTTAGCTGTATCTAATATATCTCTTTTAAAACCTCCCTAGAAAGTCTCGATATCATCTATGGGGGTAGTACTTGTCTCAGTTAACACTGGGTTTATTCTTTCTTTGAAAGTTAAAAGTTCAGTTTCTGTAAACCTGGGAGTTCTAGGAGTGGGCTTGTGTTTTTTCCTAAAACGTATTCGGAATACAGCTACAAGGAGGGTTCTCTATCACAGAACTATAAATTTATGTCAGCAGATATTGCCGCAATAAACTGTGAAATGAGCTTAAATCGGCCCCTGGACTATCTAAGAATTTTCCGATATTCTATTTGAATTGTCTTATTGTAAATTAACGTCAGCAGATATTGCGACAATAAACTATGAAATTAGCTTAAATCGGTCCCTGGACAATTTTCCGTTACTCTTGGATTTCCTTATTGTAAATTATGTTTTAAATTTCAGCCCCACGCAACAGTAATCGCAAGGGCAACTCTTCTACTTGAATGCGCATATTTCGTCCACTGTTGTAACAAAAACCAATGGCCCTCTTGGATGAAGTATAACCTACCGGTTTATAGACCATCCGGACCGCTTCCGGCCCGAGGAAACAGTACCACCGGTCTCAGAAGATCGCATATTATGCAAAGGGCAGCTGGAAAAATGTTTTATCAATGGGCAGAGGTAACAGCGACAACATTAAGAGGTGCCACTATAGTATGCGGTCTACCATCGCGTTTCTGCTACAGTTTGCGTTCTACTGAGCGATGCGGTGTATTATATAACCTGTATTATATTACAGTTATGACAAAGAAATATTTACAAAGTGAATAAAACGCATATATCAGATTATTATTTTTTTAATATGCACATGTAGACCGCATTCTAGGGATAGACCGCATACTATAGTGGCATCCATTAAGATAGATTGTTTTTAAGTAATACTTTTGTATTTAACAAGTCTGTTGTAGAGTTTGGTCTTCGTCTGTAGATGGCATGCAGTATTCTTCGATGTGTATTTATCTGATCTATGCTATATATAGCTGAAATCGTAAATTAATTAATTTTATATTAGTGTATTCATCAAATATAAAGCTCTAAATATGTTGTATACAAATAAGTACAACTTTTTCGTGGAAACGAGGCCAAAAAAGTATTTGAAAAATTCAAAAATTACTGTGTGCTATTTTTTAACTGGAATATTTGGGGGAAATCAATGGAAAATACGTACCACCTCAAGTGTATCGAATTTTTACTGCGTGATGGTTTTTTATTAACGATTAAGCAGAAAAAGCGACTATCTTATTGTCCTTTTTAATATTTGATAGAAGTAGAGCTTTACATTTCTTGAATAAACATTAATAGAAGTAGTAGTCCAGAGAAATAGGGTAAAAAGTACAATGTTGGGAATTTTGACCTGGCCAGGAATTTGACAAGTTTTTTGAGTTTTATGGAGCTCATTTACAAATATGTCTGTTTCCTGGATAATCCTTCTAACAGAAAAGCAAAGTTATTATTAACCATCTAAGAATTGGCCATAGTGCCTAACACAGAAATCCTCGTCTATATTTTCTCCTTCGTAATTATTGGCTATTAGGGCAGTCAATGAGGGTATATGGCTCCGAATTCCATCCTACTATATCGATTTACGTGATATTTTTACAGTAAGTAGGGAACAGCCCAAGAAACAAAGTCTACCCTATGCCGATGTGTGCTTTTGTCTTGGGAGCGGTTCCCACCACTTCTCGGGGGTGGAAATTTTTTTGCTTAAATATCTACGAAAGTTGCTAGAGAACCTAATACTAAGCAAAAACTGTTCTATAATTTTTTTTTCGAAAACTCAATACTTTTTGAGTTATTCCTGGTTGAAAATTGGCCATTTTCATTGAAACATAATACCTTTTTAAACGGTTTTTTTGCGGATACCTTAAAAACTATGCATCTAACTAAAAAAACCATATCAAACATTTTTGTAGCTTATAAAATAACAAATAGATTCTTTTCTTTATGAATCTTCTAGTTATAACACAAAAAGAGATAAATGGTAAGTGAAAAAAACTTGTTTTCTTGGTCCATGCTCAAATCAGTGTATTTAACTTGAAATAACAGAGAAACGATCAATTTTAGGTGTATAATGCTACCAATAACTTTTGTTGTGCTTGAAAAGACCTTTAAAATAAGCAATAATAAATGTCGATTACATTCAAACTATGCGAGATAAACTGTTAAAAATTTGATGACTAACGCATTTTAAGAAAAAAATGAGAAGTATATTTAACCCCTCATCCACAAGAATTTAAATGCATCGTTTTCCTTCTACAATACATTTTACTATAGTGTTCTTTTTATGTTCAAAAAGTTGGGCGGGTTTAAAATGAATGGTTTTTGAAAAAAATACGATCAAATTATTGAGCGCATTTTTAAATTTTCTTAAAAATCTTCCTATTTCTCCATGTAACTCGAAAATGATAAGAGATGCCAAAAAACGATGCAAATGAATGGTTTTTGAAAAAAATACGATCAAATTATTGAGCGCATTTTTAAATTTTCTTAAAAATCTTCCTATTTCTCCATGTAACTCGAAAATGATAAGAGATGCCAAAAAACGATGCCATAGAAAAATGTAGGTTTCTTCTAGATAAACATTTTGATTTTATTTTTTATAACAGTATCTCTTATCATTTTCAAGTTACATGGAGAGAAAGGAAGATTTTTAAGAAAATTTAAATATGCGCTCTATATATAATTTGATCTTATTTTTTTCAAAAACCATTCATTTCTCAATTTTTTTATTAAAATTCGTTAGTCATCAATTTTCTGCAGCATATCTCGCTTAGTTTGAATGTAATCGACATTTAATATTTGAAAGGACTTTTCAAGCACAATAAAAGGTATTGGTAGCATTATACACCTAAAATCGACCGTTTCTCTGTTATTTCAAGTTGAATACACTGATTTGAGCATGCACCAAAAAAACAAACTCTTTTACCTACCATATCTCTTTTTGTGTTATAACTAGAAGATTGAAGAAGGAACGAATCTCTTTGTTTTTTATGAGCTACAAAAATGTTTTATATAATTTTTTTAGTTAGATGCATTGTTTTTAAGGTATTCGCAAAAAACCATTTGAAGAGGTGTTATATTTCAATCAAAATGCCCAATTTTCAACTACGAATAACTAAAAAATTATTGAGTTTTCGAAAAAAAATATAGAACAGTTTTTGCTTAGAATTAGGTTCTCTAGCAACTTCCGTAGTTGTTTAACCAAAAAATTTTCCACCCCCGAGAAGGGGTGGTAACCGCCCCCAAGACAAAAGCACACATCGGCATAGGGTAGACTTTGAATAAGGAGATATTTTCAGGCTATTCCTAAAATTTCATTAAAATCCATGCAGTAGGATAGAATTCGGAGGCAATAACCTGTTTTTGCTCTCATTGACTGCCCTATATTACCCGGGGAAAATTATTATTTATAATTTACTTACTTAAGCCGTCCTCTTGTACCTTACGGTGTCGAGGCTATTATTTATAATATTATTTGAAAAGCTTAAGCTATCCTATGATTATTCTGAACGAAATTAGTCACTTTTTTTAATCGGCTATGAAACATGAACTTCAAACTGAAGATATAAATAATTTCCGGTTCTTGTTGATGGATTTTGACGTTCCTTTGTGTACATTAAAAATGTGTTAATAAACTCAAAACATTGTAATATGCCTGGCCGGATCGAAGCCAAGGGAATATCTTATTTCTCTGGACTATACATAGTAGTAGTATTCTATTTATGAAATCCACCTTTTTAATGATCTCACATTTAACTATCTTAAAACGTATTAGGTTTGATTCTACATTTGTTTTTATAACTTCTTAATTTTGTATTATATTTCACTTTTAGCCTGCATTTTTAAACATACTTGTATTTTCTCGCATTATACAGTCAATTTCAAATACTGTGTAGGTAATTGGCCAAAGACTGGAAGAATTTATGAACGAAGACAAAGCTCTACACCCACAAGTGAGTGCAATGGTAGCCGACGAGCAAAAACAAAAAGAACTCTTAATACAAGACGAAGAAGAAGATTTTCTGGACGAAGCCAGTATTAATTCGTACGGATCTTCGTGTCCGATGGCTTTACGTCTTATTGCATGTGTTCTTCTGCAAGAAATTACTGCATTTCTTCGAGAAACTTACCAAACGTTACCGAAGTCGTCTAGAGTTATGGAGAAAGGAAAACCAGCACCATGGGAAAAGTTATACAGCAAGGAAGCCAATAGGAGGTGGAGTATGGCTCTGTCTTCGATGGGTCACTCTCAGACGTCTGCTCAAAGTTTGCAGTCCATTGCTGGAGACAGAGATTCAGGCAAGTTGTAACTACCGATAATATATTATATTTATTATATATAGGGTGTGTTAAAAGAAGAAGAGGGACGAAGATTTACATCAAGTCGAAAAACTGAAAAACAATATTTTTTGTGAGTGGGGCGGGAAGATACTTTGAAATCTTAAATAGAAACCCCCATTTAGTGTAGGAAACAGAGGTTGAATCTAGCAAAATGGACACAAGTCCGTTTTTATTTTTTTTTTGTATATCAAGGGGTTCTTATTATGAGACTAACAATTTCTTGAAACATTTCGCCCCGGAACCCCTCTTTTCATCCCTTTAAAGGGGGTAATTTGTGGTTTTTGCGAAACGTAGCCCTTCCTGTACGTTTTGCAAAAAAATTTATTTAATAGTAAAATGAAGAGGACTATATTCCTACTATTTTTTTCCCGACAGCATATGTCTATCACCCACCATTTAGCGGGGGTGAAGCCCCAATTTAAAAAAGATGTTTTAAAAAAATATATTTTTTCCTAACTGTAATAAAAATTAAGAAGAAATCCTGCGGCAATTAATCACAAATAAGTGGCTGATTTTTTGGTGTAGGTTTCATTTAAGGCAATTGCAAATTTTTTAATTACAGGGTGTTACATTTTAAAAAACCACTTTTTATACCAACTGAACCGCCTATGCTAGAGTAAAAAAACTCTCAGCGATTATCCATGTACTGGTGTTCTTTACAAATTTGTATAATTTACCCCCATATTTTCCCCATAACTACCCCAAAAAAGAGGAGAATTAATAAAAAAAAATAATCAAAAATTGAATTTGGGCCACCACTGTGGCTTTAGGGTGCAAAGAAAATAAAATATGCATGGGTCGTAATGTGTAGCAGACAGTGTGTTCTTTTATTTTCCATATCTGTTCTTTTATTTTCCATCTGTGCCGTAACGGTTGCTTATACGAAAAAAATGCATAGGACCTTATTTGTAGAGAAAATTGTAAAAACATGCTCTCCAAGGGATAGGGGTAGTTTGTGCAGTTTATTTTCAAGGATAGGGGTAGTTTCCGCAGGAATGTTGCATTAATCATATATATTTATATAAAACCCAATTGATGGAGCATATGTCCATATGGGGCAAAAATCAAAAATTGTTTTTTCAACCCCCCCTTTATTTATTTTTTTTTGGCTACAGGGGTTGCACCAAGAAATCGCTTTTGGTATCCATGCATGGGTAATAAAAACGTGCACAAAATGATATATGAATCATTTTCCTTATTAATTCTCCCTTTTTTGGGGTGGGTCCGGAAAAAAAATGGGGATGCATTATAGAAATTTGTAAATGACACCAGTACGTGAATAATCGCTGAAACTTTTTTTACTCTAGCATCAGCGGTTCAAATGGTATAAAAAAGGGTTTTTTAAAATGTAACACCCTGTAAATAAAAAATTTGCAATTGCCCTTAAATGAAGCCTATACCAAAAATCAGCCACTTATTTATGATTAATTTCGGCAGGGTTTCTTCTTAATTTTCATTACAGTTAAAGAAAAATAATTTTTTTAAAACATCTTTTTTAAAAATTTGTCAACTTTGGGGCGCTACCCCCGCTAAAAGGTGGGTGATAGACATATACTGTCGGGAAATAAATAGTAGGAAATATAGTCCTCTTCATTTTACTATTAAATAATTTTTTTGCAAAACGTACAAGAAGGGCTAAGTTTTGCAAAAACCACAAATTACACCATTTAAAGGGATGAAAAGGGGGGTTCCGGGGCGAAATTTTTCAAGAAAAAGTTAGTCTCATATTAGGCACCCCTTGATATACCAGAAAAAAAAATAAAACCGGACTTGTGTCCATTTTGCGAGGTTCAACCTGTGTTTCCTACATTAATGTTTTTATTGAAGATTTGCATTCCTCATGACAAAATACATAAGTAACATTTATTCGAAAACTAAGTAACCTTAATTTCAATTAAATTTTGGTCTGTTTCATACACCCGATTTTTTAGACAGTCTCGGAACAAAAAAATCTTCTCCTTCTTCTTGTGCCACTCCTATCGGAGATTGGAAATCATCAAGGCTATCCTGATCTTGTTTACAGCTAACCTAAAGAGTTCATTAGTGGTGCAGCCAAACCACTCTCTCAACTTCCGCAACCATGACATTCTTCTTTTGCTTGGATTCCGTTTTCCTTCTATTTTTCCTTGCATTGTATTTTGAAGTAATGCGTATTTATGTACTCTCATCAGGTGACCCAGATATTCGAGTTTTCTTCGTTTTATCGTTGATAAAATTTCTGGGTCTTTTCCTATCCTTCGTAATACTTCAAAGTTTGTGACTCTTTCAACCCAACTTATCTTCAGCATTTGACGGTAGCACCACATCTCGAAACTTTCAATATTTTTTATGTTGTTCTATTTGAGACAGGCCTTTACTCCGGATAAGAGCGTGTAAAATACGTAGCCTCTTAACATTCTTAATCGTAGTGGGATGCTTATATCTCTGTTGCAGAAGAATTTTCTCATCTTTATGAAGGTAACCCTGTCAATGCGTCTTTTTGATTCATTGTTTTGGTCTCCAGTTTCGTTTATTAAAGCTCCCAAGTATTTGTAACTTGATAATTTTTCAATTTGAATACCGTTTATACACTAATATGTGCTTGGTTGTGTCATGTTTTTACTGAAGACCATATCCTTGGTACTTTTGATATTGATATTTATGCCATAATTGTTTCAAGCAATATTTACGTTGGTAAGTAATCGTTGTAATTCTTTTACTGGTCTTGCAACTAGTACGGTGTCGTCCGCGTATCGAATATTATTTACAACCTCTCCATTGATTACGATTCCCTAGTTTGCTTGCAAATGGGCTTCCTGGCAGATGCTTTCACTATATATGTTACCGTTAAAGCCCGAATTTACTAGGAAAAGCTAGTTTTAACTATGCGCTTTGTAGTTTTAACTAGTCAAAACTAGATTTGACTACTACATTCAGTTAAAACTAGAAATCCCGAACGGATTTCATTTAGAGTAGTTTATACTAGTTCAAAGTAGCTTTTTTTGAATTACTGGCGAATACCAGTTAAAATTGTTGCAAGAGACAAGCAGATATGTATTACGGCTTATTCGGGGTAGTGTTAATGACGAAGGCGGCCGGTAAGGTCGGTAGCAAAGTAGTATGTGAAACTGTTGATTGTTTTGCATCGTTTTTATTGGTTATTACACCACTGTGTATTATTCACCAGTAGTGATAATATCGAAGATCAGATTGAGAGCAGAGATACAAGAACGTGAAAAGAACGTGTTTTGGAAATGATTTTAAAAATGGAAGAGACAGAGAAGAAAGAAAGTCACTACAATATTGTGACCAAAAGCATATATAATAAATTAATGGTCGAAGTACAAAATGCGGAACTGTCTGCCAAGAAAACACCATTACAAAATCGAAGACTAAAACGATTTAGAATTGTTGAAGTTGGCGAAATAAAAAAGTTAGTTTCTAAAATTGATCCCATCAAATAGTGTGTACCTGTCGAAAACATTTTTGGCATAATCGAAGCTGTTGCTATTTTTCATGGAAATCGGGATAAGTTGAAGACTGAAACCGCCAGGAAATAGGCAAATATAACATTTTATTCATATGATCAATACTTTTATATCAATGTGTGAAACCTGCCAACGGAAGAAGAGTAAAAATATAAAAACGAAGAGAGGTCTTGTGTCCAAACCTATATTGCATTCAGAAATGAATAGTCGCTGTCAGGTAAATTTGATCGATATGCAATCACAAGAGAATCGCATATAAACTACTTTAAATGAAATCCGTTCGCGATTTCTAGTTTTAACTGAATTTAGCAGTCAAATCTAGTTTTAACTAGTTAAAACTAGAATTGTCTAAAGCGCTTAGTTAAAACTAGTTTTTCCTAGTAAATTCGGGTTTTAACTGAAATCGGGTTTTAACGGTAACATATACATTAAATAGCAGTGGTTACAAAATGCATCCCTGTCAAGAAAAAATTAATTGGAGTTAAATCTGGTGTCTTGGTAGGCCATTCGATGAGACCTCTTCGTCCCGCTTCTTTTATTAATTGCAATATGATGGTACAGTAATTATAATAAGTAAAATGACTTTTACATCTTCTTCGTAGGTCAAGCAGGAGAAAGAAAGATAAGTTTTGTTTTGCATGAGCCTGACAACGAATCTGAAGGGAGTAGTCAGACAACAGTTACTATGCAGGTAAAAATATACCATTATATTACAAATTTTAATATTGAAGCCAAAAAGGAAAAAAAAAGAAATGCAAATAAAATATCGTTGTATGTATTATGATATATCAACTAGAAGTCAATGTTCATTCTACTTATTAACTTGTAAATGGTTTTTCATTATTTTATGATCACAATACCCAAGCATCCAACTTCTGATACCCAAGTATCACTCTGGTTGCATTTAGAACCTCCGTAATTCGCTTAGAAAATTCTTACAACATACTTAAATTATCCACTAAATTTCATTAAAATCGACCTGATAGATTTTGCATAATATTTTTGCAATCTAAATTTTTAAAAAAAGTTCAAATTTTTAAAATCTTTCTGAACAAAAAATAGGCCATTTAGAAGTTGTCTAATTTTTTTACATATAAAGAGGTGCTCTACCTATCTAATAAACTTTACATAATTAAAATCGGATTATTTAAGCGGCCTCAGCACTGTTTTAAAGTTATAAACAATGTTTTGGATTATAAACAAATACAGTGAGGATGTTTGAGTCGGAATAAATTTATTTTCTCGAGAATGGACAACTCTGGAGATACATAAATCCCGAAACAGGTCGATTTTTATTTTTTTTGAAGTTATACTTCTTTACCGGCGATAGAGGGTAAATTTTTATATGGGAAAACCTAGCGACCGGGCGCATGCGCATTATAACTTTGTTCTGATTGGATGTTCAAATGACATGTCAAAAATTATTCAATATGGTGGCTGTGGCACAGCTGTAGTTTGATTATTTATGGTTGTTGCGTTTTAAAATTTGTGTGAAAAGAAACAACAAACAAAAGTTAGTTAATAGTTATACTGCCTTTTTAAATAGTTTTCATATACCTATATTTTTGGACTTTTGGACTATTTTGGACAAGGAAAACTCATTCTAATTTGGTAAGTACCTAGTTTTTATTATAATCATATTGTAATTATACATTTGGATTAGGTTGAAATACATACATTTATTTTCTCAAGAATGCGGATTTTAGAGAGAAATCCCAAATTAGGTTCGATTTTTATTTTTAAATTATGATTTTTTGGCGTAGATTTATTTATCTAGTAGGTATGTAATGCTTTGATTTACATACTTAATTTGATTACCAACAAAAGTTCTACCAATCTTCATCTAATATATTGTTTTCTTACTGTTTTGTTATATTTTTATATTTTCTTCCACAAAATTTAAACTACATAATTTTCAAAACAATTGTCAAACAGTAAAACGTTCAGTTACCGTATTTTTCCACATGATAAATAATGTGCGATTGGACGAGTGAGTCTACGCTTCGATTACGAGTCAAAGCGGCACGAAATTCAAGGGTTCAATTCCCGATGCAAGTTTTATTTTTTTATTTTTTTATGCATATTATGATTGTAAGTATATTTGTTATATAATTTTTTTTTCAGCAAATGCGTATTTAAAATTTTTGCCAACAATTATTATTGTCCAGAAATCATTTTTTCTTTGTGGCATTTTTCAATGTGTTTGTGTGCGTTTTATTCTTTTATTTTTTAAAATTTTTGGTATAGTCTTAAAAATCACATAATATGTAGTAGAAGTATAACTTCTTACATGCGTACAAAGTACACACACATTCTTGTTTAATTATAAATTATTTGGCATATATATCAAGCTAGTAACGTCATCCATCTGGGTGTGATGACGTAATCGATGGTTTTTTTAAATGAGAAATAGGGGTAGTGTGATAGCTCATTCGAAAGGATATTCAATTCTCTATTTCTTAATATTAACATTAACATAATTATTTATACAGGGTGCCCAATTTTTTTTTAAATAAATTAATTGAGACCAAAAGAAGAATGTATATAACTTATTTCTTTCGAAATACATTTTACTGTTGTCCTAAAACAGGAAAAAAATGTTTTATTTGATAAATAACTATTGTTTTTCGCTTAATTCAACATTAGTTGCCACCCACCAGCCTCTTAGCATTTTTAACATTTAATTTAAGCGAAACGCTTTTTTCTGTTTTCTGACTGCAGTAAAATGTATTTTGCATTAAATAAATTACCTACATTCTTCTTTTTGTCTCAATAATTAATTGAATTAAAAAAAATATTGGGCACCCTGTATAAATAACTATGTTAATGTTTATATTAGTGAATACAAAATTGAATAGCCTTTCGAATGAGCTATCACACGACCCCTATTCTCATTTAAAAAAATCATCGATTACGTCATCACGCCCAGATGGATGACGTCACTAGTATGATATGTATACCAAAAAATTGAAATTTAAAAATAAAAATCGACCTGTTTCGGGATTTATCTCCAGAGACGCCCATTCTCGAGAAAATGAATTTATTCCAACTCAACCGTCCTCACTGTATTTGTTTATAAGCCAAAAAATTGCCAAAAAAACTTCAAAACAGTGCTGAGGCCGCTTAAATAATCCGATTTCAATTCTGTAAAGTGTATTAGATAGGTAGAGAGCCTCTTTATATGTGAAAAAATTATAACTTCTAAATGGTCTACTTTTTGTTCAGAAAGTCTTTAAAAAATTTGAACTTTTTAAAAAATTTAGATTGCAAAATTATTATGCAAAATCTATCAGGTCGATTTTAATGAAATTTGGTGGACGATTTAAGTATGTTGTAAGGATTTTACAAGCGAATTATGAAGGTTCTAAGTACAACCAGAGTGATTGAAAAACACTGAATAAAAACAGGCCTATTTTGCCCCCTTATTTTGTATTTATTGCTATTTTGCAGAAAGGGTAATAGTTTAAGACATTTTTAGCTAGTCGTATATCATACAAAATTCAATTATCTTAGTTTATTTCGATACGACTTTGCTCCAAAATGAATCGTTTTAAAGTTATAAGCAAAGAAAGTAGAAAAAAATCGATGTCTTTCGAAATTTTTAAATATTTTAATTTTTTGATTAATGTTCCGGGCATATTTGAAAAGGAGCATAAGTTAAGTCAATTACAATTAACGAAGTTGTCACCTAACTTTATCTGCAAAAATCCGAATGCCACCTCGCACATCCAAAAATCGACGTTTATTTACAAATCCGCCCTGGTCTACTTCCAATTATTAACTCCATCCTCTTTTATACGCATTTTCTTCCTCAAAATATATCTTGAAAACGTATTTATGAATATTCTACAGTTTTGTGTTCACGCATTGTGATCCATGGACTTCTTTTAGCAACTACTACAAGGAGACGATGCCAAACGGCAACAACAAGCCAGACCATCTTACATCCTGAGACGAGGAACGGCAGCACCAACTGGGGGTTCTTTTAAAAGAAGAAGTTTGAAATTGAGAAGAGGCACTAAAGAAGGGATGGATGTTGAATGTAAGTATGGTAATAAAAAGATGAAACATTGATGAAACTATTGTTCAAGTAATCTAATTCTAATCTGATTCTTCTTCTTAGCCCTTTTTAGTTTATTTTTTACATAGGTACTTCCAATTTGTTCCAGCTACTTTTTGGTATCATCTACCGATCTTATCTGTGTATTGTAGCGTTCCAACGTTGGTCTTTTTGTCTAGAAGTGTGGCCTGTGAAGCTCCACTTGAGTTTGTCATTGAAACATTGATGAAACTATTGTTCAAGTAATCTAATTCTAATCTGATTCTTCTTCTTAGCCCTTTTAGTTTATTTTTTACATAGGTACTTCCAATTTGTTCTAGCTACTTTTTGGTATCATCTACCGATCTTATCTGTGTATTGTAGCGTTCCAACGTTGGTCTTTTTGTCTAGAAGTGTGGCCTGTGAAGCTCCACTTGAGTTTGTCATTTTTCTCTTGTGATATCCTCGATATTTATTATCTTACCCAGTTGCGCGTACCTCTTTTTATCTAATTATCGTACACCTTACAATTTTTGCTTAGTTAGAGTTCAGGTTTGACATCCATATGCCATGGTAGGAAAGATACACTAGTTGAACACGTTGCTCTTCAAATATTGAGGTATTTTACGGTTCTCTTAAGTATCCAACTGAGTTCTCTAAATCCTGACCATGCCTGTCTTGTTTGAAGATGTTGTCTAGGGCTATATTAAGAGCTTTGGCGATATTACTCCTCTTCTCTCTTAGAGACATCATTACTTTTAACAACGCTTTGAGTACGTGACTCATTAAGCTGATTAGAGGATGATCTTCACAGCGCCTAGCATTGTGCTCCTTTGGAATTTCTACGAAAGTTGACTTTGATAGTGTTTTTCCGAAAGTTGAATTTGACAGCCAATTTGATAGTGTTTTTCCGTTTTTGTCTCTTAGCAACCTATTCTTAGAGTACTAGAGTGAGAAATTAGTATATAGTCCAAGTAATGAAGCTTAAAATATTACAAAACCTCGAAATTTTTACAGAATGGATCGATTTGCTTGAAAATTAATTTGAAAATAAGTAGTAGATATTCCAAACATCAAAATCTATATGATGCTGAAAGGCGCTTTTACCATGGGGGTGGTTGCCGCCCCATCTCGGGGGTGGCAATTTTTTATTATATTTTGACCGCAAAAGTTGGTTAAAACATTCATTCTAAGCAAAAAACGTTCTATATATGTTTTTGATAAAATTCATAGTTTTCGATTTATTCGCTATCGAAGGTGTTAGTTTTATACCGAAAAAATCATGTTTTTAATACGTTTTCTGCTAATAACTTCAAAAGTTTTCGTTTTATCAAAACAACTTTACTTAACAAAAATGTACCTTTAGAAAAAATAAACAAACCCGTTTTTACTTTATCGTACTACATACGCAGTATGAGTATAATAGATAAAGTTATAGGATCGTGCAAAAAAATGTTTTTCAGATTTCACTTTTTTTCGACGTTTTGAGTCCCCCTGAGTCTAAAAAGCAAATAAAAAAAACATGTCGGAAGTATGTACGTACGTATGTACGTACGTATGTACGTACGTATGTCGCCACCGCCCAGCAAAAACTACTGGACCGATTTCGATGAAATTCGGTATGAGTAAGTTTAAGAGAATTTTGTCGAGAAACTAAGCTTTTGAAAAAAACCTCTCAAAGGGGGGCCGAAATAGGGGGGTTATTTAGGGCCCATTTTTGCAAATTTTGACCGAAACAAATGAAATTTAACTTAAAGTTAGCTCATCGATAGATAAATAGAAATGCGGAATTTGACATTTCCAAATCCAAAATGGCGGCCAGCATGGCCGACCGCCCACCCGACACATTTCCCTACCAATCTAAAAATTTGTTTAAGATAAATTTAATTTGAAAAAACATTTATATAGCCTAAAGATGGGGCTATAACAAGAATATTATCGTTTTTCAGAAAAAGTTATGGGTTGCCTATATTTAAGGGGTCAAAATTTGACATAAATTTGAACTAAATTTTCTCAAAAATGACTCCAAGGAATTTGTTTATTTTTTGATATATTTTTGATATCCTATCGGTAAATTGAATAACATTAGTCAGGTTTCTTAACTCCTCATAGGAGGGGAGTTATGAATTTTTTATAAAAAAATATTCGAGTGCCCGTAACTACCTCTGTAATAGAAACTAAAATTTGAAATTTGGCAGACATATATAGTACTTTATTATCTATTAGCACAATAAATTTTACCCACAATATGGCTTCCGGTTTAACCGGAAATGAAAAATAAATCTTAATTTTTTACATACGCCCTGTATATTTTTACATATTTTGAAAGAATGTAAAATTATCTTTCCAATGACATAAAACTCGTTGCTGTAACTCAAAAACTCGAAAAGTTACAGAAAATTGAAATTTTGCTAGAATCTTGTGTGTGTCCTCTCACGCGATCATAGCAGAGCATTATTATAGGGCAGTCAATGAGGGTATTTGGCTCCGAATTCCATCCTACTACATCGATGTACTTGATATTTTCACAGTAAGTAGGGAATAGCTCAAGAAACAAAATCTACCCTATATACTATGGCGCTTTTATCTTGGGGCAATTCCCACCCCTTCAAGGGGGTGGAAAATTTATTGGTCAAAATAAGCATGGAAGTGGCTAGAGAACCTATTTTTAAGCAAAAACTGATCTATACTTTTTTTTGAGAACTCAATACTTTTTGAGTTATGCGCAGTTGAAAATTGGCCATTTTCATTTAAAAATGACACGTTTTAGGACGGTTTTTTGTGAATACCTTAAAAACTATGCATCAAACTAAAAACACTATATAAATTTTTTTTTAATTATAAATAACAAAGAGATTCGTTCCTTCGTAAATTTTCTATATATAATACAAAAAGAGATATGGTAGGTAAAAAGAGTTTGGTTTTTGGTGCATGCTCAAAATGCTCATGCTTTTGTAGTGTTTGAAAAGGCCTTTAAAACGAGCACTGTTAAATGTCGGTTACATTCAAACTAAGCGAGATATGGTGCAAAAAAATATATGACTAATGTACTTTAAGGAAAAATGAGAAGTACATACATTTAACCCCTCATTCACCAGAATTTAAATGCATTGTTTTTCTTTTGCAATACCTCTTAATATAGTGTTATTTCTACTTTCAAAAAGTTGGACGGGTGAAAAAAATAAGATCAAATTATAGGGCGCATTTTTAAATTTTCTTAAAATTCTTCCTTTTGCTCCATGCAATTCGCAAATAAAAATGTTCTATCCCCGAGAAGTGGTGAGAACCGCCCCCACGATAAAAGCGCCATAGTATATAGGATAGACTTTGAATTAGGTGATTGGGCTTTGTGCTACTCCCAAAATTTCATTACAATCCATGCAGTAAAATGCAAATATTGTAAACTATTAATTTCTCAGAAAAATGGACTAATTTGAAATGAAAGTATGACTAATATTCTATTGATTTATGCAATAATCTATAGTGTGTCCCCGAACATTTTCTCAAATGCGGGAATTAATGATGCGTAGAACCATAAAATATTTTCAAGTATACAAGGTGTTTCTAAAATATCAAAATAACGAGTAACTTTGTTATTTTTATAGAATGGCAGTATCTAGTACGATAACGATAATAGATCGGTACGATAAAGTTCTCGGGCGGCCCTTCCGTCCAGCGTTTTTTAATTTTCTTTAAAACCAAGAGTAATGAAGCTATACTTTATTATCCTAGCTCTCCTTCGTCGAATGCTAAATATTGTAGTTTCAAATTCAAAAGACGAGAAAACCATGCATTTTTCGAGGATAACTTGTTTAAGCTAATTTAAAGTATTTAAAAATATCTATCTCCAGAAATAAAAAGGCATCTAGCTCAAAAATTAAGTGACTTATAATGAAAATAATGTCAGTCCCTATTTTTTTCAGCGAACAAGTGATCAAAAGCAACCCCCTAATTATCACTCTAATTAAAATTAGTCATTGACCTTGTTTGATCTTCTTTATTTATGTATTATTAATAGGTTCTAGAAGTTTGACTGGCTTAGAATGTTGGAAAAATGGCCTTTTCTTCAGAATAGAAAGATTAGCATCAGAGATACGAAAAATATTTAACTATGGAATTGTAGCTTAGTTAATTTCCAAGAAACTAATTTGCAAAAATTTTTTCTACGGCCAAAAACCAACTTTACCTGCCCTTTCAATGTCACCTCTTTTTGTGACTGAGGATTTTAAAAGGATTTAATATTAACAGCCTTATAGATCTTATAAAAACCTACAAAATTCTTTTTTAACGAACTTTCTAAGATAAAAAATAAAAAGTTACGGTTAAAAAATCATATTTAAAAAAAAAGGAGAAATCCAATTGGAAGCATAATAATGCAGTTGGCTGTGTTTTTAGTCATTGGCCTTATTTATTCTTTTTTATTTATGTATTATTAATAGATTCTAGAAGTTTGACTGGCTTAGAATGATTAGTTTTCAAAAAAAAATGGAATTTAAAGCGAATAACGAATTTTTGTAATTTGGTAAAAAATGCCATTCTCTTCAGAATAGAAAGATTAGCATGAGAGATACGAAACAATATTTAAATATGAAATTGTAGGCTATTTAATTCCCAAGAACTTCGTGTGAAAAATATTTTCTACGGCAAAAATTGAGTGAATCGTAAATGAGTATACCATCGAAACATATTGATTTTTTAGATATAAAACTAACATTTTCGATAGCGAATAAATCGAAAACTATTAATTTTATCAAAAAAATGTATAGAGCGTTTTTTGCTTAGAATAAATGTTTTTATCAACTTTTGTGGTCAAAATAATATAAAAAATTTCCACCCCCGAGATGGGGTGGCAACCACCCCCATGGTAAATGCGCCTTTAGGCATCATATAGATTTTGATCCTTAAACTATCCACTACTTACTTTCAAATTTTCAAGTAAATCGATCCATTTTGTAAAAATTGCGAGGTGAAAAGCTTCCGTTCGTGGACAAATATTAATAAAATATTTGGTAATATTTTAGGGAAAATTCCAGACTCCGTAAAACGCACAGACTCCATCCAGTCGAAACGAAAAGTAAGCTCTATATCAGATAGAAGCGACACCTCTGAACCAGGAGCTCCAGGTGAAGTTAGCGGGGAAGAATCCCCAGGAGTTCTCAGCGACGAGCAGCCTCCTGAAAGTCCAAGTGACAGCAACGATACCGACGATACCTCCAAACACATGCCTTGGCTTAAAACTATGATCCAAGTGTCCAACTCTTTTTACTACTACTGCCCCCACCAACAATTCTGTCATCCGTTTTGCTACAGAAGAGTGATGAGAGCTTGCAGCAGACTTATTAAAGCCTCCAGAAAGGTTTATGGTGAGGAGTTTGGAATCTTAGACGATAAGCTTTGCATGGACTTTGGTGGTAAGAAGAAAACTAAAAAAGAGAAGGGACAAAACAGGAAAGTGTCCGATCAAACAAGTTCAACGGTGTCACCAATAAGGCGAAAAGATAGTGTAGGAAAAAAGGAGAAGTAATAAAGAACTACTGTAATTAAGGTCACAAGATTAATATTTGTTTTTTTAGAATCGACAAAAACGTAGATACTAGTCAAATGGGTAAACTATTTTCGAAGGATTCATCTAGAGACATTGCTGATTCTGATACTGGAGCCGAATCAAAAATTAGTTCTGATAAAAAACCTGAAGAGCCTCCACCGATTTTGAAATACCTTAAAACTCAGGTAAGTTTTCTAGCATAGCGATTTTTTCCAAAGTTAGCACTCATGACGTAGATACCAACAGGTTTCTCACTTTTTGTTAATAGACCACTTATCAGCGGTAAAAAACTGTAAAACTGTAAAATTTTGAGAATCACCACCGATTTTAATGAAAATTTGGGTTTAAGCTCTGCTGACACTCATCTTCAAAATCTACCCTATGCCGAACTGAGCTGGTGAAAGCAACCCTATCTAGGGATGAAAATTTTTTAATCAAAATAACTATAAAAATCGATAGAGTGATCAATACTGAGTAAATTTTGTTCTATAAATTTTTGCGATTGAAACTATGCATTTTTCATTGAAAAAATTCACGTTTTATAACCGTTTGTCATGAATAACTTAAAAATGTTAATTTTATAGAAAAAATCATTAAGAACAAAATTGTCACTTATACAAAACAAAGAGATTCGCATTGGAAAGACGCAGGTAAACTCAATAGTGACTAAGTTATTGCTCTTTAAAGATGGTTATTTTTGAAGAACCTCGAAATGGAGAACTTTCAATCTCAAATAACTCGAATACGGTGCAATTTTTTGGGAAAACTTAAGAGACATCTTTTAAAGCTCATTAAAAAATCTTTCAAATAATCTCTGACAAAAGTTTATTGCATAAGAACTGACTGACTTATGACGAAAATAAAGTCGCTCTCTGCTTTTTCTTTTTGAAATGTAAAAATTAAAAACCCTCGTCGTTACAATCCTAATAGAAATGAATAGCTTGTCACCTGAAATTAACTTTATTTAGGTATAATTGATACGATCCATGTAATTCGACTGGTTTGGAATATTTAGTCTAGAAAAACTAGTTGATTAAATCGAAAATGACATTAAAGTGGAACCTCGATTATCCGTCTCTCCATTAACCGTCACCTCTGTTAACCGTCAGGGTCCGTACATAAGTTGTATTGACTACATAAGCAAAAATTGGGTCATCAATTCATTTTGTTTGAGCATTGCGATAAGTCAAACGAAATTCGCTGAAATGTACAGTGTGGTAACAAATGAAGTTATGGCTGAATGGCTGTTTTGTTTTTATTAGCTAAAGATGACATAAACGAATTGTTAATTTGTGATAAGGGTGCAAACCGCTATCGATTGCTGACAGATGATGAAATCATTGAAATGGCAAAAGAGGCGGACGAAACAGTTTCAGAAGCTGAAAATGTCGATGATGTTATTGCAACTGACAAATATTTGCGTAAAGAAGCTAGAGAAGCTGCATCGCACATGCAACAATTCATCGAGTGGTATTCTTGACAAGAAGAAGCCAATAAAGTAGATTGCATGATCTTACGAGGATTAAGAAAAATGAGAAGCATCAGTAAAAGAAACAAAGATTTCACAATATTTTAAACCAAATTGATTCGATTGTATGAACAAAAATTCCTCTTATCTTGTAAAACAAAACATATATGTAAATAAAATTTGAGAGTTGTACTATCAATTTTCAATTTTTTTTAATGTTCTGTTCACCGTCTTTTCGATTATCCGTCATACCCTTGGTCCGGTGCCCTGACGGATAATCAAGGTTTCACTGTATTATAATTTAAAAAAAAGTGCATTTTTCTTAAATAAACCTAAAAGTTTTCATGATACAAAAACTGATGTGTTACTTAATTTTCAGTAAACGAAATTCTACAAAATAACATTTGAAGCATTTTTTCATATTATGAATACTTTTAGATTTATTTAAGAAAAATGCACTTTTTTTAAATTTTAAAAATGTCATTTTCGATTTAATCAACTATTTTTTCTAAACTAAGCATTCTAAACCGGTCAAATTACATGGATTGTATCAATTATACCTAAATAAAGTTAATCTCAAGTGGGAAGCTATTCATTTCTATTAGGATTGTAACGACGAAGGTTTAATTTTAAATTTCAAAAAGAAAAAAGCAGAGAACGACTTTATTTTCGTTGTAAGTCAGTCAGTTCTTACGCAAGAAACTTTTATCAGAGCTTATTTGAAAGGTTTTCTGAAGATGTGAAAGGTTTTTTAATGAACTGAAGATGTTTAAATAACTGAATAACTGAATAAAGATGTTTATTAAGTTTTCCCAAAAAATTGCGCTACATTCGAGTTATTTGAGATTAAAGGTTCTCCATTTCGGTGTTCTTCGAAAATAACCGTCCTTTAAAGAGTACTAACTCAGTTGTTATTGGGATTACATAGGTCTTTCAGACGCGAATTTCTTAATTTTTATTAGCTACAATTTGTATTTAATGACTTTTTCTATAAAATAAATTTTTTTTTTAAGTTATTCATGAAAAACGGTTATAAAACGTGTGTTTTTTCAATGAAAAATGCATCGTTTCGATCCCAAATAACTTGGAAAGTTATTTTGCAAAAAAATTTATAGAACAAAATTTACTTTAGTCGGTCACTCTATCGATTTCCATAGATATTTTGATTAAAAAATTTTCATCCCCTAGCTTGGGTTGTTTTCACCTCCAGGGCAAAAGTGCAGTTCGGCATAGGGTAGATTTTGACAAAAGTTATAATTACTACCTAACTCCAAATTTTCAAGGAAATCGACCTTAGTTTTTAAAATTCCACAAGAAAATGGCTGTTGATTGGACTAAATCTTACTTTAAATTTTAAAGTCACTCAGTTACACAAGTCCTCACTTTTTGTATTGAAATTAATTTGGTATCTTAATTATAGGTAAAGGACGCTTTTCACTCGCCTTTGGCAGTTCTACTTAAAGGTGCAGTTATCATGACCGAAGAAAACTTCCTCGATATCATTCCAGTCGCCTGGGAGCTGCTTCTGGAACCCAATCAAGAAGTCACAGCATGTGCTGCTTCTATTTTCATATTAGGTGCCGTAAAGTCTCCTCAAACAGTGTCCGATATAATGCAGCATGGACTGTCTCATCCAGATTGTGCTATAAGAATTAACGCTATTTTACGGTAAGTTGCTTGTTGATGTGTAACGGGTACGAAAGTCACTAACGTTTTCGAAACCCTAATATTATTTTTGTTCCACCCTATATGCATAAATCCGTTTCAGGAATTGTACCGGGTATTGCGTGGAATTGGATCATTTGTGATTCTTTTTCGATTCTCATAATATTGGATCGATCATCGGATATTGTGTTGTTTATCTAACTTTTCTCAGGGATTTGGCGTAGATAAGTACCTCGAGTTGTTTACTATACTGAGAATAGCGGTTTTAATTCAAAGAGGTTTAATGATTTTTCGAGACGATAGTCTGAATTTTTGTTGATAAGTGGTACTCATTAAGCTCAGATTACTGCCGCTACCGACTTTGAGACTGTGGTAAATGTTTATCTTATTACGATAAGAGCTCTGAGAATGTTCAGCGAGGTCCGATGTTATTTAAGCCGATTCAGCTATTATCATGGTAAAAGTTCTGTCCAAGGTGACGCTAAACCCATGAGTTGGTAAATCTTTGATTGTCTGAGAAATATCGATGGCGTAGTAAAAGAAGATTTGCAAGTTTAGAGGGTGTGGCTAAAAATATTTCTAAGTGATTTCTAATTTGTCAAGATGCTAATTAGAGAAGTGTCTTAAGTCTGTTGAGTCGTTGAGATTATTGATGGGAAGATCGAATGATATTTCTGGAAGGGGCGTTTGGTTTCGGAAGATTGAGTTGGAGGAGATCGATATAGTCTGTGTAGTCGTTTGGGCTGTGAAGAGTCACGTTTGAGCTGTAGAGCAGTCAAGTTTTGGAATCGAGAGTCCTGGACTCACCAAGTGAAGTTTAGTTGCAAGTTCTTCGGCCGGCTGGTAGCTTAGCTCAGCCCGGCATACATGGCGGTTTACAACGTGACACCGGCATTATCGCTACTGTTAGGCGGATGTCGATATTATCATACCATTATCGGTTCTTACATGCAAGCAGGACTTAGCAGTTTTCTTTTGTGTTACCAGTTTCAACATCATAGTTAAAGCATGGAGTTGCTTTTATTTTATCTTTTTTGATCCCCTTTAATATACGAACGAACTATTCAGTTCTTAAATATTTTTGTTCGAGTACTGCCGATTTGTTTTAAGAAATGCTGAATTTTTTATGAACTATGGAAACAACCATTCATTGATGTACTGTTACATATGTAAAGTTACATTTAGTGAAGTGAACTGTGCCTTGGACTTAAAATCAACCAAGAGAAAATACAGGACTATGATGTATAAGGTATTACTTTTTTATGTAAACTTTTCATTTTATTTTTGCTAAACATGATCTCTTTATGTAAAATCGCGAGAGATCATAGGATCTTTTTAATTTTGTTTCAATAAATAATGTTTGATTTGCAAAATACAATTTTATTATTTGTCTTTTCCTTCTCTCTTGTTCTGTAAGTACAACAAAGAATTTTCTGAGTAGAAACACATAAGGTAAGTCACGCCATAAGTATTTTGTATATTTTGTATTGACTATGTTTTACCCCATATATGCAACATATACAAACATCGACCATGTTGAGTTCTGATGCGGTTAAGTGTGCACCAGGTCTTTCGTGGTAGGCCAGATCCAAGAGATGTCACGTGATGTAAGGTATAATTGTATTTGGTTAAGCTTACAACCATTCATGGACCTATTTGGTGATCATGTTGTGGCTGCGGCCGATTCTGCAATTTGTATGGGAGATTTTCTGGAGAGCAGTTGACTTTTGGTTGCGTCTTATACATTCTTATGAGCAGAGCTGTATTCTTAAGGATATTTTTATATTCTTTGGTTAGCAGATTGAGTCAGCGAAGGTGTTGTGGAGGAATATCGCTTAGCCCTGGTAGCCAATTCATTGTTGTGGATTTGATTACTCCAACGATAATTCTCATAGTGTTTTTAAGCTGGACATCAATTTTTTGAACGTGAGCACTGTTGATCCATATTGGTGCGCAATATTCAGCTACAGAATAAACAAGACCTAAGTCTGAAGATCAAAGTATGCTCTCCATGTTGTGTTGCAGAGCTTCTGAATGATGTTCTGGATTTTAGCTTCTCGGCAATTATCCTTAAATGTTCTCTAAAGTATAACGTTCTGTCCAACTTCTAGGTCTTCCGTCAGAATCTCTTCTGACAAAAACTAGACAATGGCCTAAAAAGGCGAAATATGCTATTTATAAATATATATCTATTCCATAATTTTTGTTATTTTTGTAGTTTTCAAGTTTTGTGGAAAATGAGATACCAACCATGGCCCAGAATGGAGGAAAATGCTCAAGTTCTTTTTAAAGTTCCCCCTCCAGGAATAGAGTTTACTCTGCCATCTCCAAAAATTGGTATAGAATCACTGGATGTTGTTGATTCCCCCTGGGAGTTGTTAGTAAAGACCAAAGTTGAAGAAGTTACTATAAATCAAGAGAGGCATGTAAGTAATTTTGAAAAATGTATGACTATTAAATATTTAACCCCAGCAGAATATACTGCAACAGTGATAACTACAGGATAACAAAAAAGCTATTACAACGTTCTTCAAATAATATTTGAGAACTAGTTAAACCCATTTTCATATATGACGAGAGTTAAAGAAGATATCGACATATTTTTGCAATTTAATTATGTATACTTATATTAGGTATACTTGTTTTAGCGCTCTCTAGTAACAGCTACCAAAACTAGAAAGAAGCAACAAACTGAATTAATCAAAATGGCCCTGCAAGCACAAGACGACAAGAAGAGGGAAGAAAGAGAAAACTTCTTAATAACTACCATTCCTATAACCATCCAAGCTGCTCATGAGCCTAGTCTCTACCATACTGGAGAAGAACACGAGGAAGGTGAGTTGATAAAAAACAAAATATTATAAAATTAAATAAATTTTACCATCAGTTTGTAAAAAAAATTTAAGCATCCCGTATCTCGGAAACGAAGCATTTGCGAACATACATTTATAGAGCAAACGTCATTATTTTTTCATGTAGAAGATAACAGGCCTGAAACAGAGTTAAAGTAGAGCCTATTATATATTTATTATATATATTTATCATTTTCGTTTATATAAGTTGATGGTCGTTGCCATTATTAAAATATATATATCTGTCAATTATATTGATATATAATAATAATTTTAGTTGATGATGAACAAGTTGATGGCCAACCACGAAATACTGGTCATCATCTCCATTCGGCGCATTCTCTGTTTCCGTCATGTCTTTGTTCTGCTGTAGTTCAAATAATCAATCTCCTAGACGATGCTGCAGTGTCAGCCGATGGAAACGCTGTCTATGAAGTCGCTTACCAGGTAATATGGACGTGTTTGGTAGAAGATAGTGCTCTATTTTTAAGGTATGTACTTTAATAATTATATACATAGGTATGACTAAAAACTGCTAATTGCTCCTAATATGTTTTTCTAATAAAACAAAGTGAGGTTGAATGTTTTACACCTTCTTTTAGATACATTTTGGAAAGACTAACCAGAGAAAAACAAGAACTCATGTTCAAAATTTTAAGGCATTTGATCAGATTTATTCCAAAGCTACCACAGCAAGCAGCGTTTGCTCTATACAATTATATAATTGGTTACGTGATGTTCTACGTAAGATCTCCACATGAAGATGGTCAGAAGTTGATTGGAGCTGCCCTATCACTTTTATGGATGGTATGTACTTTGTTATTGGATGTAAAAATCACTGTTTTTTTTCATTTGAAAAAGAATTTTATACATACTCATGATTTGTATAGCTCATCATAGTAATCAATAAATTTTACTTTTGACTGGTATGGGACGATTTACTTGAGGTACGTTCAGCTGAGGGCACGATTGTACCGAACTAACTCAGATTGTACGTAATCCTTTGATATGTTTGCGCCACCGACTTCATTTCAAAAATATATACGCATAATTTTTGGCATAGATAGTAAACATTTAGCCAGTTGCAATAGATTTTCAATCATACAAACACACAATTCTATCCTTAATACAAAAATACTCATACTTACGGACTTATATGTACTAAGTATAAAACATTTTTTACTATTCTTTGAGATCTTCTTCTTCTACTTCGTCTAGCCATTCACGTCCATATCTGAACATAAGCCTCTTCAAGTCTTCCTTTCCATTGTTTTTTTTTGTACGCTACTTGTAGCCAACTTTTCTTGGCAGTTCGTTTCAGATCATCTGTCCATCTCGTAGGAGGTCTGCCTCTGGGTCTTTTGTGTTGGTATGGTCTCAGGTTAGAATTGTTCTGTGCCATTTGTTAAGATTGCTCCTAGTTACATGTCCAGCGTATTCCCATTTCAATTTTAATGATTTTTGTACCACATCGGTGACTTTGGTTTTCTGTCTTATCCATGTGTTTTTGCTGTCCTTAATAAGTGATATGCCTATCATTGCTCTTTCCATCACGTGTTGAGTAACTGTGAGTATATTGATATTCTTTTTTGTGCTTGTCCATATTTGTGCCCCATATGTTAATATCGGAATAATGCATGCATTAAAAATTTTAGCTCATCAAAACATTTTTCTCTATTCTTTGAGATAGGTATGTATGTATACTACTTGATTAAAATTTAAAATTATTCTTTTAAGGTTGTTCATAGCGTCCATGGCATTATGTTTAAAGATCTCAAACAAATTCTACGCAAAGAACAATGCGATGCGTCCATTTTGTTGACGGCAAACGTCCCTTCTGCGAAGAAAATTATCGTCCACGGTCCGCAAGGTAAGCTTTCTTTATTTGTTTAGAGTTTAGAGTTAGGTCAAACACACATCGAGGCAGCTTAAAACACATGGCGCGGTGTAACAGCGGCAGCTATGCTACGATTTAAAGTATGTATTTGTATTTCGTTGTTGTCAAATTTAGTCGCGTGTTAGCTGCTGTACGATACGCTGTCTGAAAGTTATGACGATTTGTCTTTTGTAATAAATGCAAGTTTACTTTGTCTTATATTTACTTTAATGTATTAATAGTAGCTTGTGTGGCCGGACAAAAACGAAACAGAGGTATTCTCAGAAACTACAACATTTTTGTGAAAAATTTAGCGATAGGTCAATTTTTTATTAAAAGGTAACACATTTTTCCGGTATTTTCGATTATCTTACTTTCACCTATAAGCCAGGGTAAGAATTACCAAAATGACAATGCAAAATTTTGACGAAAAATCTTTATCATGGTTTGAATAAGTTAAGAAAATTAGTTCAACTTACCACAAACTGCGGGTTGCTTCACTAATAAAATAAATTCACATCATGTGCGATCTCGACGAGAACTTAGAAAGAGATAAAACGGGGGTGTTTGATTATTTATACCTTTAGCTATACTACCTAATTGAAAAGTGTGTACTAACAGTAACATTCGTAGTTGTCATTAGAACTTGTGTTTTTATATTAAGTACACGGCAGCTTGAAACTTAGAAAATGGCTACAGAACATAAGTATTATACATTTTTCTAACTAGAGTAAACACGCGCAAGTTAACAGTATAAAAATTCTAGGAATAATGCGGCTCGGTACAGCTCTAAACAAAAGATTTAATAGCTAGACAATTATAATGCCAAACTACGAAGCGAGTTTCAGCGGAAGCCCGGGGCAAGAGTGGCAAACTTTTTTACCCCTTCTTGGGGTGCCAAAATTGATATTTTCAGTAAAATTTAGCTTGTTCTTCTCGTTTTTAGAAATCAAATATCTGCTGACTGAACTATTTTGTAATTTCAGATCCAGATGCCGGAGGAATCCCATCTCAGTTCCCTGTTCAAGAAGATACACAATTTTGTCAAATATTACGAGAAGCTTTGGATTTCTTTGGCATAGAGGAATCTAAACATAAAGAATTCTTTTTGGTAGATTACAAAACTCGTAAGTATCGAAAATATAATATTTCTATTGCTACACCAAAATTATTTTTTAGATCAAATTCGAAATCCTTCATCATACGTTCGTGATTACTATTTTTTTAAAAGATCGCAGTATCCACAACTGGAGCTTGTCCATATGAAACCAGACGTTGCTTTTAACGCTCTACAAAAACAAGAATTGTTGCATAAGTTTGTGGAAATAGGGAAAGTCCTTTTGACATGGGCTATTTTAAAAAATGTTGATATGGTGGTGCAAAGAGTGGTGTTTCTTCACGAGGAGTTGATGAAACTACCATCGTTTCCCAGGAAAGCTTTGGAATCTGATTTGGATTTATATAAAAGTGGACCACTTGGTAAGTACACTGAGAAAGAAATATACAGCATTTCTAAATGGGCTTGTATATCGTGGCAGGTCGTCTTGTATGTTCAATGTCCAAAACTGATTACTCTAATATCTAATACCACGGATGACCAAAATATGTTATTCATCGGTCACCAATTCACGATATCCTTTTAAAGTGGTGGACAAATTCATATACTTAGGCTCCCTCATCACCAAGGAGAACGTCATGACGGATGAAATCAAGGGAAGGATAATCCTAGCAGACAAATGTTATTTTGGACTGAGTAGATTGAGAAGCAGAAACTTAAGCCAAAAAATAAAAATAACCATATAAAGAACCCTTATACAACCAGTGTTGACATATGGATCGGAGACATGGACCAAAAACAGATGAAAACCTTTTGCTTATATTTGAACGAAGGATCCTGAAAGGACTATTTAGTGGCATCTGTGAAAATGGTATTTGGAGGAGGAGGTACAACTACGAGACATACCACAGATATAAATATATATTTGGTGGTAAAGACGTAGTATTTCTTATAAAAATAGGAAGAATGGCAACAGTTAGCAATGGATAGAACTGTCTGGCGTAATATACTTGGGAAGGTCGAGGCTCTTTTATAGGGCTGTAGTACCATTGATGATGATGAATACTGTAGCCCCTATTTCTTCTGTTTTAACGTTAATAAATTCTACTCAAAATATGAAATTGTGGCTAATTGACTGGATATTTTAGGTAAGGAACTTCTTGGGCTGGATGTTTTACACAAATTTATGTGGGTGAGATTGATAGCCCGAATGTTCGAAGCAATGGCTGGTAACTTTGCTTACTCCGGAGATATCCATCTCTTCGTGAACGTGCTCAATGGAGCTTTGGTCCTTCATTCGGAAGACGCCTGCATTTTGAGATACGTCACCGCGACATATATCAATGCAGCGTTCCATTTCAAAAATATTTTTTCGACGAATGGGTAAGTAAATTTTATACAAATTTTGCTTGGGACGTCATTAGGTTGTTGTATATTTTCTGTATTTATTTGTTAAATAATTTTTTCAATTAGGCTTTTAAAAATTTCGTAAATGTAAGGCTACTTTTATGCATTTTAAGCTTTCTACTGGAAATTGGTCCAGACCTGCTTTTTTTAATGCCATCTTAATTTCCTCTTTTAATATCCGTGTTCTGGTAAACAACTCATTGATGTATTCCATCTATCTCCTTAATTTTTCGTTATTATTCAAAACTAATTTCAACTTTGTATCTTTCAGTATTTCCGGTTTTCTTTTTCTATTGTTGAGAGTTAACGCCTTATTTTTTGTGTGTGTTAAAACTATCATATTTTATCTGATATACTTCTATTTCTGCGCATTGTTGTTTTAACCATTCATCTTTCGCTTGCTTAATTTTGTATTTTATTTTTTTGATCCACGCTTTTGTACATCTGATTATTATGTTGACGTTTTTCTTCCATTAAATTAAAAAAATTTCTAAGTCATCCATTACTTCTTTTTGTATCTGGTTGGTGTCAGAATTTCCTTTTGACTTTGATCTATTTCTGTCTTTATTAATAACCATTCTGTAACCGTGTCAATATTTTGCAGAATTTGTTCTATAACATCCTTAATCGATTATTTATTTGATCTGTCAGGCCATTTTGATCACTACTGGGTTGTGACCTAATCCTATGTCAGTACTTGGATATGTTGTGGTGATATCTTTACGTTCCTATATCTTTGTCTAATTAATACATAGTCTTTTTGGTTTCTGACAATTTTCTCTACTTGATCTGCTGGTGACTACCGCGTGTATTGTCTTCTCTTTGGCAGTTTAAACAATGTATTCGCTGTTAATCTTCTTAAACGCAGTTTTTTAATAGTTTTAATAGTTTTGTATGTTGATTCACTTGTTTATTACAGGTATCTACTAATCATGCCCACTTTGCTAAAGATCTACTCCAACCACCAAACTAATCAACTGGTGACGACTACAATTGAATATGCAGTAAAACAATTTTATTTGATGAATAGAAAGCCGTTCATATTACAAATGTTTGGCTCAGTGTCTGCAATGTTGGATACGGATGAAGACGGAACCTACGGGGATGCCCATAAGGTGCATGTCCTACTTCTACATAATAATGACAATACCTATTAATACTATTACTATAACCAAAAATGTTTTAGATTCAATCCAGTTGTCTCTTCAATTTACTTCTGAGTCTGGAAACCCCATCTCCAGATCCGCTAAATATCGCAGAATTGGTTAAAGAAGACAAACCCTTGAAAGCTATCGATTTTTGCTACCACGACGAGAATGAGATGGTTACCATCTTAGACTGTATTTCAATGTGCGTAATGGTAGTCTCATATTCGTCAGAAAGTGTTAGAGGATACCAAATGCTGGTAAGAACTATTAGCTACAGTTCTTAGTTAGCAATCCTGTTTATAGGATTGTCATAGATTTCTACTGTATCTATTTGTAATATAAAATTTTATATTTACTAGCAGCTAAGCGGTTCTCGTTCAACTGAGTATTCCGTTCCGTAATTCGAAATCTGCTAGTGCTCATAGTATTTTCATGTCTATTCGTATTCTGGTTTACCTGTAGTTTTCGAATAAGTTTATTAAGTTACTTGGTCAATAAATGCGCGTATAAAATTGTAATCATTTTTAGATAATTTTGGAAGCAATTCTACCATGTTATGTACGCCAAATTCAATATCCAACATATAACAAAGAAGGCAAGAAGGAGAAAGATATAATAAATCAACTTGCAGTCGCTATAAAAACCTTGGTGAATAACTGTGAATCTTTGACGAAGTAAGTATTTTTCATTTACATGAAGTTTTATTTATATTTCTTTTTGAAGTTCTTAAATTGTTTTTTAGTTTTCTAGTTTCTGTTTGTATATTACATACCTAATTCTTTGACAATATCTTAGTCCCCTTTTGAATGTTTTTTGTGAAATTCTTACTTTCTTTTTGTATTTTTTATGTTCCTATTAAGTCTTTAGGGCCTTTTTTGGATTCCATAGATTTTTTTGTAATACTCTAATGCCTGGTTGTACCAACAAATCGTAAGCTCCAGCTTATCCTAGCTCAGCTTAGAGATACAGCCCATTTAAATCTCACTTACGTTGCACCATAATTTTCGATTCTTATCTAAGCACGTTTTAACTGAGACAAAGTTTAAAATCTGTAATCCACGTGGCAATTCATTGTATCAATCTAAAAATTAATCTAAGACTCAATGGTTCAACGCGTATGTTTCGTATGCTAAGCTTAAGGTACGGCTTAAGCTTAATGGACCAAGAGCTAACAACGTCGGAAAAAACATTTTAAGACGGCTGATTCTTTCATATATTGTTCCCTATGCTTCCTCGAACACCGTATCGGCCATCTGGCTGCTGATACGGGTTGCGTTCATTACTGCGCAGCACACTTGTACAAGTAAACATATCGAATTTAAAATTATTGTAAGACGAAAAATGACTTTTTAAACATTATTAGAAATATGAACTGTAATTGCCAGGCATTTCTGTGGTTTAAAAAGTAATGACAAAAAAATTTTTCGTCCTAAAATAATTTAAATTCAATATGCAGGGTGATTGATGAGTGTGATAAAGCTCAGTAAATCCGCTATAGTAATAGAATTGATTATAAATATTCCATGTAGTTATTAATCAATGGTAATAGATAGCAATAACAGTTAATAATAAAAATTGTGGCCAACTTTCAACTTCACATTACGAAATTAGTTACATTGTTACAGGGTGTTCGATAAGATAGTTTCAGAACAAACTTATGTATTTTTAAATGGAACACCCTATATTTTATTTTATATTCTAAATCCTCTTAACATCCCCATCACAAAAATAAAAAGGTTTAATATGTTATATAGGGGTTTTACAAAGTTATAACCAATTTTTTATGAAAACCGTAACAAGTTCAGCTCGCTATATAAATAAAAAAAGCACAACAGCGATGGTTTATTGGTGCCATCTTTTTTTGTTTATTGTGAAATTTTTTAAGAATTATTGATATTGCTAATTTTTCCTATATAGAATACAGGGTGAGTCACAACAAAAGTGCATTACCGTACTTTAATTTTTGTATAATATTCCCTATGCCTAAATTTGTCAGTTTTCGAGATATTTTCATTTTTCAGAGCAAGTTATTAATTAGGGTGTTCTATTTAAAATTACTGTGAAAATAATGTACTTGCGTTTTGACTCACCCTGTATTCGATATAAAGAAAATTAGCAATATCAACCAGTTTTATAAATTTTGACAATCAACAAAAAAATATGGCACCAATAAACCATTGCTGTTGTGCTTATTTTGATTTATACAGGGAGCTGAACTTATTACGACTTTTATAGAACATTGGTTATAACTTTGTAAATACCCTATATAACATAACAAACCTTTATATTTTTGTGATGGGGAAGTTAAGAAGATTTCGAATATAAAATAAAATATGGGGTGTTCCATTAAAAAAAAAAACAAAAGTTTGGTCTGCCACTATGTTATCGAACACCCTGTAACATTTTAACTAATTTTGTAATGTGAATCGCAAAGTTAGCGATAATTTTTGTTATTAACTTTTATTGCTATCTATTGCTATAGCGGATCTACTAAGCTTTTTCACACTAATCAATCACCCTGATTTTGTGTTTACCTGTACAGGTGTGCTGCGCAGTAATGAACGCAACCTGTATCAGCAGCTAGATGGCCGGTACGGTGTTCGAGGAAGCATAGGGAACAATAATGAAAGAATCAGCCGTCTTAAAATGATTTCTCGAAAACGTTGCTAGCTCTTAGACCATAAGATCTGTTGATGCAACCAGGTATTAGTCTCTTTTGTGCAGGTTTTAGTTTACTTTTTTTGTTCTTTGTGATATACTTAATTTGTTTGTGATTTTTTTGAATTTCTATTTAAATTCACGAGTTTTTATAATATCTTTTGATTTCTTCGTGTGAATTTTTTATTTGTTTTTAATATATTCATTTATTTGTCATAAATTCTGTCTCAAGACTCTAAGGAAATATGTCCTTCGTGTAGGCAGATCCTGTATGGACAGCATATTTTCTCTAAAGCAGGTTATTGAGAAAATATTACCCCACAACCTTTCTACTCATGTAGTCTTTATAGATCTGACAAAGTCATACCATAGTGTACCACTTTCAATACTCTGGGTAGCAATGGAAAAACAAGGAATAAGCAAAAAAAAATATACAAACAGTACAATAGCTCTACATCCAGACTTAGCCATACGGCTCACACTCCTTCTAAGGAGAAAATTGACTCATCCCAGATACCTACGATATCAAAAGGATTGAGCTCTGGTGGGACTCTCCGTGTTATCGAGCCCTAGGTGACTTGGTATGTAGGTGTATCTCCCAAAAATTTTCGTACACATCTGGCCGTTGCGAGTAGTACAGCTTTCTGCATGGTTTTGTAAAGATGTTCATTTAGACCCAGCCTTTTTATGATTTCGAGAAGGTTCTTCGGAATGACTCCAGTAGTAGACATAACAATAGGTATCGTCTGGGTACTCTGCATTCTCCATTGTCTTCGTATTTGAATTTCCAGATCTCTGTACTTGGCGATTTTTCAGTAAATTTACTACGTAAATTATTGTTGTTAGGTATCGCCACAATAATTAGTGTTGTTTGTCTGGTTAATTTATTAACTAGTACGAGATCTGGTCTATTATGTGCCACTGTTTGATCTGTGAGCACAGTGCGGTCCCAGTATAACTTGTAGTTGCCATCCTCAAGCATACTCTCAGGGACGTATTGATAATATGGGAGATGGTTCGTTTGGAGAAGTCCCAGCTTGATGGCTATCTCCTGATGAGGGATTTTCCCACTGAGTCATGCCGTTCCTTGTATTCAGATGCAGCAAATGCCTGGCAGCCTCCTGTAATATGTTGGATGGTTTCTTGTACTTGACGACATCCATATTACATTATTATTATTTATATTATTACTTTCTTTGTTATTTGATACGTTTGTTTCCGAATTATTTAGTTTTTTTATGAACTTCATTTTCCTTTTGTGGGAAACTGTATGTTAATAAACGTTTGAAATATTTTTTATGCTATACATACCGATCTTCTTTTAGAAGTTACAACGGACCTCATAGGTCAAGTCCAGAACACAAAGGCTCCAGCCAAAGAAATTATAGTCGAGGACCTTATTCTCCAGGATTTGACTTCGAGGACGACTCCCATTCAAAGTTTATGAGCGAGCATTCTAGAGCGAAGAGCATGTACGAACACGACGTGGAAGATTCCGAGGTTTTAAGGGCTGAGTACAGAAGACCAAGAGATGTATTGTTGTCCTTAGTGGGCGAATTTGTGTGCAAAGCATCGATAAGACTGCAAGAACTGAATAAGAAGAGTAATAATGACGGAAAAGTGGTGGAATTGTTGGATATAAGGTCTCATGTGGTAAGTTCCTTTTGTTCAGTTTTCACAAGCTACAAATAATATCCGAAATATAAATCCGAGTTATGAAGAAGTAGATCAAATAATAAAAAAACAGTAAAGCGCCAGGAACGGACGGAGTTTCGGCAGAATTGTTGAAATATGGAGGACCCGAACTCTGAAGAAGAATCCATTACCTGATAAATTTGGTATGGACCAAGGAGCAAAATTCCGGAAGAATGGGCAGTTGACCTTATACAGCCAATATATAAAAGAGGAGATAAGAGGGAATGCCAGAATTATAGACCAATTGCATGGCTAAATGTAATATACAAAATCCTTTAGGGCATTATCTACACTAGATTGTCAGAATACTCCGAAAATATAATTGGTAATTATTCAAATGGATTTAGATCAAATAGAGACACTACAGACAACATATTCATACTTAGAACAATACAATAGAAAGCTTATGAATACGACATAGAACTATATAATATGTATATAGACTTTAAACAAGCTTTTGATAGTGTGAAAAGAGACAAAATGCTGGAAGACCTCCGAAATCTAGGTACATATACAAAAAATATATCAGTCTCATAAAAATGACGTTGCAGGGTTCAAAAGCCGCAGTTAGAGTAGATGGAGAACTGTCTCCCCTGTTTGACATCAACATGGGGGTGAGACAGGGAGACGCACTTTCAACCATGCTGTTCAACCTAGTTCTTGAAGCAGTCATTAGAAGAACCAATGTAACCGGCCATATAAACACCAAAACAGTACAAATTACTGCATATGCAGACGATGTCGCCATTATTAGTAGAAGCAAGACACGACTAAACGAAACAAAAACTAAGTACACGACCATCAAAAGAACACCTGAGAATGAAAATAATGTAACAATAAACAACTATATACCTACTATTGAACGTGTGGATGCCTTCACATATCTGGGCACAGAAATCTATCAGAAGAATTCCGTAAGTAGTGAAATTAATGCACGTATTTCCAGTGGAAATCGTACATACTCTGCTAATAAAAGATTGGTGTTATCGAAATTAATAGACAAGAGAACCAAAATGACTATCTACAGAACTTTGATTAGACCCGTAGTAACCAATGGTTGTGAAATCTGGGTAATGACGAAAAAAGATGAAGCCCACCTCAGGACATTCGAGAGAAAGATACTGAGAAAAGTATATGACCCGGTGCAAGAGGAAGACGGGACATGGAGAATCAGGAGAAACGACGAGGTTAATGACCTGAAGGGTATGGCATTGTAAGATTTGTGAAAAGTCAAATACTGTCATGGCTGGGACAAGAAGGACATAGCCAGACAGGCAAAGACCCATCCAGGGTTATGATGCCAAAAGAAGAAGACAAATAATATACTTTTCGCTATACCTATTATACCTATAACTATAACTTTCACACTTAAATTTAAATAATTCCTGAATAATAACTTCTAGTACCTAGTTTTATCCCTATTCAAGTACATACTTCTCTCGACGTTAACGGACGCATTTTCGCTCTCTGTCTTCTCCGCTTGAACGCAATAGACGTAGGGAAAAAATACCACGAACCTCTTCACTGCCTCGCGTCGAAGTGTAAAGACACGACGCGCTCTCTCTATTTTGACTGTTGACCGCGCCATAGGCAACACGATTGCAACACTTCCAGTATAGTACCACTTGCTAAAATACAGTCAATACATCGCGGTTTTATTCGCGATCAAATACCGCGAGTGAAGACCTGCTATACGATAGGTAACAGAAAGCTACGTATCTGAATACCACGATTGTATATGGTAGGTATTGTCTGTACAACATAATTCCTCTCTCAATTTCATTTGAACTAGCATTCCTATTATACAATCCATATAACTCTGAAATTATTTTAATAATTTCACGTATGTACATTGTACATGCCTTAACTGCATACCTTTATTTCGTATAAAATTTACTGCTATACTCTACAAATAAATGACAAAATGTTTTGTTTTCAGCGATTAGCTGATATAGCTCACACGTTGTTGAAAGTGTCCCCTTATGATCCAGAATCTATGGGATGCAGAGGTTTGCAGCATTATATGACGTACATTTTACCATCCACTGATTGGTCTAATGATGCCATGCGTCCAGCTTTGGTCACTATTCTGAGAAGACTGGATAAAGTGTTCCAAAAAATATCTAAAAAGACTTCTATAAGGGTAAGTGCTGAAACTATTTCGTGGACAGACATATTTATATATAATTTGCTTGTTTTTTCTTTTATAACCACACTGAAGCAATGAACATATTTGCAAACTTGTAAACTTTTTGCATATTTTTAGATAAATCGAAGTAAAATGTAAAAGTACACTAATAGTCTGGGATCCCAGGCCTATTTTCACCATTTACTACTAACAAGCTAATTTTTCGTGAGTTGCTTTATTTTGAAGAGACGCTTATCTTTTTTCCTTACAACGATTTCCGTATGTGGTAGATAACAAAGATAGCAGGGATAGTCATGTCGGGTTAGATGAATAATAGACCGGCGTCCATACAATGATAAAGGTTTTTTTTTAATAAATAACCATTTTCAATTTCGTTGCAACACGAAACTACAGCCGCATCATTATTCTAGTCCAATCAGAGAGTGCAGCAAGCACCTCTACCGGTTTCGAAACTTATTAGTCTCTCATCAGGAGGCACATATTCTGCTCTCTCTGACCCAACTAGGACAAACTCCGGCGTGCAGTCACGGATTGCAACGAACGAAATGGCAGGAATGCTCTAGCGGCAACTGCTAACAAAAAACTAAGTTTTCAATCTAATAGCACATAAAACAACATCAAAAGATGTTACTCTACATCCTAATAGATTGAAAACAATGGGAACCTTCTCTGGTAACACCTCCGAGGCTTCTACAATTTGCAAGCCATAACGGATGCTGAGACTAAGGAAGATGAGGGAATTTTACAATTTATAATTCACGTCCCATTTGCTCAGTGTGGTAAAGTTCCAACAAGAATAGTTCCCTTCGTACTCCAATCAAAGTAAACATGTAAGCATGTAAACAGAGTAAACATGTAAACATGTTTTTTTTTGTTTTTTAGTCGTTTGTTTAAAACTTTCTTCAAAACTCCGAAGCATTGACGGAGTGATTCGTAGGCATTCGTTGGGAATTCGTTGCACTAAAGATACGAAAATCACCATAAAGAATCTACGGAGACAAATCTGGTGACCCAGGAGGCCATACGACGCTGCCGATCCTCCCATTCCAATGCCAAATTTTATTCTAAATTGAATAAAACAAATAAAGCTTAATGTGGAGTACCGGCCTGTTGGAAAATCAACAAAAACCTGTTCTGTAAAAATTCTAAATGTAGTTTGCTTTATTTTTAGAGAAACACTGATTGGGATGCAGCAGCAGGATTACTTAAGGGCATTTACGATACAATGGTTAAATATCCCTACATAATCCACTGGTCTCAGATTAAAGCACTTATCAGTACATGTCAGGTAAAAACACGCAGTAATATGGTAAAATATTTGCGTAACTTTTATGAACATTTGCAGAGTTTAGTGGTAAGTGGTGACAACTGTCAATCTGAAGGAATGACCTCAGCTACAGCGGCGCTATTGAGGCAAGCTCCCCCACCACACTTTTGCTCCATGGTGGTGCGTCTCATTGCTCTACAAATTCAAAATATGCAAGTAAGTATTTCAAGCAAACTGTAAATAAGGCTATAAGGGACATACTAGTACAATATATCTTTCATTTGTTTTACTTACTGTCTTCATTTTTGCTCCGAAGGATGCACAGTTTCGTTTTAATAGATCTTTGATTTGTTTATTACGCTTGTAAGTATACCGTAAAATGGGGTGAATATAGGAACGGTTTTCAACTTTCAACTGAAAAAAATGTCACTATCACATATTGCAAACATAAAACTTATGCATTTTTATTTGGGTCTTACCTTCCTCTTTTGATATTTAGATGTTAATAAATTAAATAGTTAATACTTTAATCACAAAAAAATCAAAACCTGGTGTTCCTATTCACCCCACGAAGTGGAGTGAATGGGAACACCTGTATTAAAAACTATTGTGTTCCTATTCGTACATTTGTAGGGTCAATAGAAAGAGGTAAAAAGTGTCTAAGGTGTAAAGTAACATACACAAATAAATATAAAGTTTGTATTTTTGGAAATAAAATATATTGCTGAAATGAAAAATATTTTTTAAACTTTAATTTGGCATTTTTCTCTGAAAGATTATTAACCAGTTTCTTTGATAGTCTAGAAAACTTGTATTTAGCTATTGTGGATTCATTCCTGCCTCGTCCTGTTTTTCATTTCTCAACTATTTTGCGCAACATAATCTTCATGGGTCTTGTTGATTTTTGACATACATTTAAACGTTTTGGACAGCAGGAATTTACCGAATCCACATTTGGTCCTTCGAGCCGGATGCTGATAATTAGTGCCCATAATAATTGAAAAAAATATGTTCATTAATACCACGCGTGGTTGAGAACCCTGATAGAAGTTTGTTTTGGATTGGAGACGATAGCTAACCGCTAGAAACACGTTTTGCAAGGCATGGTCTGTTGTTAGATGAGATATTGTTTCGTTTGGTCTTACTCTATGGAGATATTAGATACAAAAGTAATTTCTAATATGTGGGGTGAATGGCAACACGGTAAATATTATGTTCCTATCCACCCCACATATATCAAATTCATGACGTGAACAATAATAATTGTTTTTAACAAAAAAAGTTAACGGATGAATCAAAATACCATCATGTTATATTGTTGTAAAGGTTAGAATAAACAAAAAATCAATACTCTTCAATATACTTTGACAGATATTTTGTACTTACTGAGAAAGTTTTTTAGGATGAGAAATATCCTCAAAATTAACAACTTTGTTTGCACGCCGAGAACATAGGAACCAGTGACGCCAACAACACAAATCTAAATTTCCTAAAGCCATATCACGTTAGTCAACTTGAAAAAAATTAAATATCCCAACGAAAGTAATATATGTGTTTAGGAAGATTATTGTAATTGTTTAGTGAAGTTTTGTTCCTATTCATCCCACTGTTCCTATATTCACCCCATTTTACGGTACTCTGTAATGTGAAATTCCTATATTATTACTGTGTAAATACCGATGTATTCCTGTAATTTAAAAATGCTTTAAAAAAATATTAATGTCAAAACAATTTTCGTTTAAAGTCACGAATTCAGTTTTTCAAATTGTAAGGATGTGATTATTGTTATTATTGTGGTTAACAGCTCGTTTCCTTTTGGCATTCTCGACAAAACACCCTGACTAGTAATTTAGTATATCTAAGATATCTTCAGGATTCGATGATTTCGAAATCCTCAACTTTTTGCAGGTGGCGTCTGTGAGAGTCCACGACTGAACTCCGTACAACAGTATAGGAAAGATATAACATCGTAGTAACCTGATTTTTATGGGCATTAATAAATCATTACATTTCAATAGCTTAACCATTTTTTTAAATGCAGATCTTGCTACCTCTGTCCTATATCTTTAGTTTTCATAGAAGTATATTTTTTTGTTTCTTTGGTGTTTCATCATCATCATCATCAATCAGCCCTTTGTATCCAATGCTGGATATAGGCCTCCCCTATATTCCTCCACTATCTTCTGTCCTGGGCGCTTAGAATCCAATTAGTGGTCATTATTTTTATATTGTCCGTCCATCACGTGGATGGTCTTCCTCTACTTCTTTTATCGGCTCTTGGTCTCCACTCGAGCAACCTCTTTGTCCATCTCCTATCTGTCAGACGGGCCACATGACCGGCCCACTTCCGTTTAAGTTTAGTCACCTGATATACAACATCTGTGACTCTGTTCTCAATCGTAGTTCTTCGTTTGTTATATGGTCCCGCAGTGACACACCAACCATCGACCTTTCCATCTTACGTTGAGCAATTCTCAGCTTCTTAGCAGATGCGGTTGTTAATGTTAGAGTTGCAGCACCATAGGTCATAACCGGTAAAACGCATTGGCTAAAGACTTTCCGTTTCAAGCAGATTGGAACATCACTTTTGAATACGTCTCTGAGTTTACCGTATGCGCCCCCAGGAGAGGATAATTCTTAGTTTCAATTCGCATGTTTAATTGTCTCTCGTGATTCGTGTTTCATGACCAAGATATTTGTACTCTTACTGTATCTGTGGCGTTTAATGGTTAAATTTTGTGGTTAATGCAATTTATTTTTAGGATACATCCACTTTGGAGCAAGTGTGCGGTGGTAGTTCCCTTTTCCCATCTCAAGAAAAAACTGAGAGCATGATTATTAACCTTATCATGCCTCTGTGTCTTCGAGTAGGATCTGGAAGGAAAGGTAACCTAAAATCACTGATTGAAGTAACTTTATCTTTTGTGAATGTATCCGTAAAGCAATGTTGTACATAAAACATCATTTTTGTAGACGTTGGTCAAATGAAACAAGCCGACATTAGTTTCGCACTAACTCTGGTACTGCATGCCATGAGTCCACCAAATACGAAGAGTTTGAATCCTTCAGGTCCGAATGTTAAACCAACGGCGGAAAATAGAACTGGAAGTTTGACTTTTACTGGCACAAGGGATGTGAAATTATCTGCGAAAATCAAAACATCTTTATACCAAGTGGCGTTCTTAGGTAGGTATGATAACAGAAATTTGAAATTATCTTCTGGGAAAAGTTTGGGAAGACTATGTTACTTTCCATAATTGTCAAAATGTCATCATACTTCTAAGAATGTACTTCGTGCGTTACAGCCCTTCGTGGATTTTAGCCGACTCGACAGCATGCCTCCACTCTTGTCTGTCTTGAGTAATCTCCATTAGATTGATATCGTCTGCAAATTCCAACAGTAAGTTTGGTCCTTCTCGATGAAATACTGTAGTCCGTTTTTCGATTCTTGCACTTCTGATTATGTGTGCCAGAGCTAAGTTGAAGAGTTGTGGTAAAAGTGCCTCTACCTGTTTTAGTCCATTGTTTATTTCAAATATCTCTAAGTATTGTTATCCATCTCTCACCCTAAATCGTAACCGTTCCATACACATCCGTATCAAGGTGACTAGTTTTTTTTAGAAATCCAAGTTTCTGCATCGCTGTTCACAGTCGAGCCCTGCATACCTTATCAAATGCTTGATTAAAATCTATGAACATCTGATGAAGCTCACGATCAAACTCCCAGCATTTTTCCATTATCTGTTTTATTGTAAATATCGGGTCAATAGTAGAGCGGTCCGGTCTAAATCTGCATTGATAATCCCCAACGATTTCTTCTGTGTATGTTTTGGATCTTTTTAGCAGATTGTTTGCAAGGACGTTGTAGGTGGTATGTAGGTTAATAAGCGTTTAACAATCACATTCTTACTAGTATATTGACAAGTATGAAATATGCCTGAAAACATTCTGACAATATTGGAGAGTAGTAAGTTCGTGTAACTTTCTGGCTACGGTCTAGTGTTAGGGTCTTCACCACTTACGTAACCGAGACCGACGGCTTGACGAAGCACGGTGGCAACTAAGTTAAATTTTGCTATTAATTGATATCATTTTTTTTGTAGCTTTAAAAATCATGGCGATATGTTTTGAAGGCGAGTTGATGAACGAGTGGTCGAAGATCGGGCGAACTATGAGGGAACTTGGCAAAAGAAATGAAGCTGCGACCTTTGTTTGGGACTTTTTAGATTTCGTCGTTACTCACCGGACCGTTCTGTATATCTTAATGCAACCCTTCATATTCCAAAAGGTAAAATCACGAAAACAATAATTATATGAATAATTTTCGTCATATCAATTTAAAATTTGTTTACAATTAAAATTTACAAATAGTCCATGTGGTGAGACCGCTCCCATCTGAAAAAAATTCTGATTCGGTTTCTTTGTGGATTACTATTCAAAAATGTCTCCTTTAAACAAATCTGAAGTGTGCCGGGCGGAATTTTTGGGCAGAAATTTTTTAAACAATTTTTTTAAACAAATACAAAAGATCACGTTTTTTTGCTCTGGAGCATATATTTTTAGGTTTTTTTGGTTCATTCTAAACAAGAAAGGTATCTTGTAATTTTTCTTAAAAATTGATAGTTTTCAAATTATAGTCGTTTTAAAATCTGAAAAATGCGAAAATACGCATTTTCGAGGCTTAAAAACTCATATTTCAATTAGAATTGTTGAGGTTGCCAGATACTTATATTGAATATTAAATATTCGTCTTCAAGATTCTGAAGAGTGATCGCGTCTAACCTTAATTTATAATGTTGTTTTTTAATTGTTAAATATGCGTCTTTATCCGATTTTCTTGCCAATGCGGCGCATTCTATTTCAAAAATCTCCTATTTTCCTTCGAAAAATATTTTTTCTATTCTTTGGGATATTCTAAATAAAATAAGTCTCATGAAATTTTTCTCAAAAGTTAACAGTTTTAAAGTTATAAGCGATTTAAAATCAGAAAAATGCCAAAAAAACGCATTTTTGGATTTTAAATCGCTTATTTAACGCTATATTAACTTTAAAACTGTTAACTTTTGAGAAAAATGTCAAGAAAAATATTTTATTTAGAATGTCCCAAAGAATCTAGAAAAAATATCTTTCGGAGGAAAATTGGAGATTTTTGAAATAGAGCTCGCCGCACCTGCAAAAAATCGGATGGACTATTATATTTAATAATTAAAAAACAACGGTTTAAATTAAGGTTAGACGCAATCACTCTTCAGAATCTTGAAGCTGAATGTTTGATCTTCAATTTAAGTTAAGTATATTCAAATGGGAAATAAGCCACAATTTTACCTAAAAATGGTTTTATTGATTTTATGGCTTATTTCCCATTTGAATATACTTGATTATAAAAATGCCACAAGAAAATAGCTTCAGAACAACACTTCAATTTAAGTATCTGGCAACCTCAAAAATAGTAATTTAAATATGAGTTTTTAGGCCCCGAATATGCGTATTTTCGCATTTTTCAGATTTTAAATCGCCTATAACTCGAAAACTATCAATTTTTAGAAAATTTACAACATACCCTTCTTGTTTAGAATGACCCACAAAACTTAAAAATATATGTTCCAGAACAAAAAAAACGTGATCTTTTGTATTTGTTTAAAAAAATTGTTTAAACAATTTCTGCTCAAAAATTCCGCCCGGCACCCTTCAGATTTCTTTAAAGAGAACATTTTTGAATAGGAATCCACAAAGAAACCGAATCAGAAATGGACTAAAAATCGAAATGAGAAGTCCCAAATCTGAATACCTCTACCGTGGAACCAAACCAATTTCTGGGACTCTGCAATATGCAGTCACGGACCCGTCCATTCGTCTAGGAAAAAAATCCAATAAAAGATGGTTCCGTGTACTCACAATATTAGTAAACTGAGAAAATGAAAGACAACTTATGTTTCATTTCGATTCAGGGATAACTAATCATCCCCTTACGTACATTTCACTTTCTCTTGAGATGAACAGAGCGGATATAATTATGATCTGCTCTGATCTGATAGAGCAAATCAAATAGCCCCTCTGATGATCTCTGGAGAGATAATAACTAATTAATAACTTGTTTGTATATATTTAGCTAGCACAACCGCCTATATCAGATTTTGAACGAAATATGCATTCCAAAATAAGAAATAAGATGCACAGCATCGGTTTGCCGCTTCCAAAAGGCAGGGGAGCACTATTAATGGAACTAGCCCACGAGATGAAACTGTTGAAAGAAGAAATTGAAAACTGTAAGTGCTTTTCTAAAACTCCTTATATGACGGTGGTTTTCCCTGTTTTTAATTACCTCCATTCAAGTCTATTGTTTTCTTTAAGCACGAGAGAACTTGTTCGATACAAAGAAAGATTCTGCTCCTACCTGTCAAATGACAACAGAAGTCCATTCAACCAGAACTCAAAGACCTTCATTAATAGGTCTTCTAACAGGCGAAGGTCATCATGGAAAGAGTGCTGGAACTCACGACATCATGCATTCCCATCTCAAAGGTATTTTTAGTAATTTCTAAATCGTTTTATACATAAATTTGAGCCTTCTTAAAAAAGACAGCACTTTCCAGTACTCTGGGCTAATTAGCAAAATTCATGGAAAAGTTAAATACCAGCAATTTTATTGCTGGAATCGAATTATAACATCCTATATATTAATAATATAGTTATGCAAAGTCCTCAAATAGTGTGCTACTTTTTTTATAAACAAAATGGCGCCGACAAATCGTATTTTTTTCAATTATTGCTCTATAACTCCGAAGATTTTAACTTTACAACAATAACACCCAAATAAAAATTCACCGCAATTAAATTCTGCATAGAGATATGTTTTTCACGATTTGCTCCGACGAAAATTTTCCTCGAAAAATGCGGGTTTTCCTAACAAAAACTTTATTTTTCAAATAAAGTTTTAGGTAAGTAATTATTAATCAATAATTAAATAACTTAGTGATATCAAAGATTTCTTGGTATAGATTGTAATTCCAGAAGTCGGTGAAAATTAAACGAATATTTTAGCAACAATTCAATTGTTAATTAACAATTTACGATCGCAATAATAACCAAAATAATCATGATACATTGATCAAACTTATAAAGATTATAAAGATGAGATGCTTGTTCAATATTTTATCGACAAAATATAAATTTTTCTTTTTTTTGCATAATCTTTAAATTTTGAATAAAAAAATAGTTATAATACGTAGTCTAATTAGTAAAGTACAAAGAAAGGTTATTTACCAGCAATGTTATTGCTTTAATCGGACTATAAGATCCTATATATTATTAATATAGGTATGCAAAGTCCACAGATAGTGTGCTACTTTTTTTATAAATAAAATGGCGCCGACAAATCGTATTTTTTTAAATTATTGCTCTATAACTCCGAAGATTTTACGTTTACACCAAAAATACTCAAATAAAAATTCACCCCAATTTAATTCTACATAGAGGCATGTTTTTCCCGATTTGCTCCGACGAAAATTTTCCTCGGAAAATGTGGGTTTTCCCAATAAAATCTCGAATTTTCAAATAAATTTTTTGGGCAAGTAATTATTTATCAATAATTATATAGCTTGGTGAAATAAAAGCTTTCTTGGTATAGATTATAAATTCAGAAGCCGGTTAAAATGAAACGAATATTTTAGCAACAATTCAATTGTTAATTAACAATTTACAGTCGCAATAACAACCAAAATAATAATGAGACATTGATCAAACTTAGAAAGATTATAAAGATGTGATGCCTATTTGATATTTTGTCGACAAAATATAAATTTTTCATTTTTTTGCATAATCTTTAAATGTTTTAAAAAAATTGTTATAAATAAATTAACATTTTTTAGAAATTGTTTATTATATTCTAATTTTAAAAAATACTTGAAATGCGTATTTCATAGGTCTTGAAAATGAATGCATTAAAAATTTTTTCCAACCATTTACAAAAAAGTTATGAAACAGCAAAATAAATATACGATTTCTCTGTTGTTTATAATTTGTTTTAATTGTTTCAAAGCTTAAAAGTGAGTCTATGGTACGATCTAATTACTCACAAAGAATGTCAAAAATTAGTGCAACGTTTATATTTTAATCAAAGATTAAAAATACTTTCTTTTGTAATTTTTAGCGCGAAAGTAGGCTTGATACAGAGCCGGAGATAAAATGTTCACTCGAAGCGACTGACACGCTTAAACTCGCGCGAGTTGTGTATGTGGGCGGGTAGCTACGGTACTGTATTATTCTACTTTCGCGCGTGTAAATTACAAAAAAATATATTTATAATCTTTAATTAAAATATAACCATTAAGCTAATAATCGACATTGTTTTATAAATAAATAGCTTGTACTTTAAACTCACTTCTACGCTTTGAAAGAATTTAAAAAAATTATTAACACCGTAGTAATCGTATGTTTATTTTGCTGTTTCATAACTTTTTTGCAAATGGTTGCAAAAAAGTTTTAAAGCATTCATTTTCAAGATATTTGAAATGCGCATTTTAGCTATTTTTAAAAATTATAATATAATAAAAACTTTCGGAGAAACGTTAATTTGTTTATAACTATTTTTTTTAAGATTTAAAGATTATGCAAAAAAATAAAAAATTTATATTTTGTCTACAAAATCTTAAATAGGCATCTCATCTTTATAAGATTTTAAAGTTTGATCAGTGTATCATAATTATTTTGGTTATTATTGCGACCGTAAATTATTAATTAACAATTGAATTGTTGCTAAAATATTCGTTTAATTTTCACCAGCTTCTGGAACTATAATCTAAGCCAAGAAGGCTTTTAAGTCACCAAATTATTTAATTATTGGTAAATAATTACTTACCTAAAACTTTATTTGAAAATTAAAGGTTTTGTTGGGAAAACCCGCATTTTTCGAGGAAAATTTTCGTCGGAACAGATCGGGAGAAACACGTCCCTATGCAGAATTTAATCACGGTGAATTTTTATTTGAGTGTTTTTGTTGTAAAGTTAAAATCTTCGGAGTTCTAGAGCAATAATTGAAAAAAAACACGATTTTCGGGCGCCATTTTGTTTATAAAAAAAGTAGCACACTATCTGAAGACTTTGCATACCTATATTATTAATATATAGGATCTTATAATTCGATTCCAGCAATAAAATTGCTGGTAAATAACTTTTCCCAAAAATGGCCTATTCTCCGATAATCAGCCCAGACTACAGTTCTTGTTTGTTTGTTTATACCTACCTATGAAATATTTTTTGTGATTTTTAGAATCGTCAAGTACAAGCCACACTTCAACTCCCGTTCAAAGTTCACACATAAATGAAGGACAGGAACCAAATGCTAACGGTCACTCCACGCCAGGCGCTCAACCAGGTAATCTATCTAATTTTGTATTTGCAGCTTTGTATGAACTCAGTATACTCCTCTGTATGTTCCCATTATCAACATTAGATACTCGGATGATACTGTCATCATTTTATGTTGTTCTGAAGCTATTTTTTTGTGGCATTTTTACAATTTTAACTATTTAGAATGGGAAATAAGCCACAATATTATTAAAAAATGATTTTTATTAACGTTTCGACGCCCAAATCGGGTGCCGTTGTCAAAATACAAAATACTATTAATATAAACAAAAATGTTGTTGCTTAGTAAAAAAATTCTTCTAATCTATCTATCAATCGGTTTTAAAACGTCTTGCGACGTTGTCCGATGCCTAATTTCCATGACACTCTATCATCCCATTGGCCCTCTCTAAGATCTCTTGCGCTCATCGCCTTCGTTACTCCCTCTCTCCAAGATTTCTTGGGTCTTCCTCTCTTTCTGCGGTTTGGTGGTACCCATTGCATAATTATTTTAGGGAGTCTTGAGTTATCCATCCTCTGGACGTGTCCGTACCATATCAGCTGTTTTCTTTCTATGTCTGTTGTTAGAGAGCCGTCAACCCCCATTCGCTGTCTTATCTCATCATTACGTATTCTCTCTCTGCGTGACACTCCTACTGATCTTCTAAAAGCGTCCATTTCTACTGCCTCCAGTTTTCTTCTGTTGTTTTCGGTTATCCGCCAAGTTTCTGCTCCGTACAATAGACTGCTTTTAATAAGAGATTCGTAGATATTGTGTTTTCTTCTTTTTCCTATTTCATGATTCCACAGTACGCTGTTTAGACAACCTATTGTTTTTCTGGATTGTGTTATTCTTCTCTTTATTTCTTCATCATCTTTCCCCGTTGTGTCAAAAACGATTCCTAGATATGTGTAATGGTCGCAGGGCATGATGATTTCATTATTTTCTAATGTGATGTTCGATAGTTCGGTACCTATTGGCAGGTATTTTGTTTTTTCTGTATTAATTTCTAGTCCCCACTTTCTATATTCTTCTTGTAATTTCCTTGCCATGTACTCTAAATCATCTTTATCGTTTGCTATAACAACCTGGTCATCAGCAAACTGCAATGTATATAAGCAAATCTCTCCAAGGTCTACGCCCATGCCTCTGCATTTTCGTTTCCACTCTTTCAATGCTTTTGCAACATATATTTTAAATAAGGTCGGTGATACACAACACCCCTGACGTAGACCTTTATTAACCAGGAAGCTTTGCGATAATCTGTTTCCAGTTTTTATTTCTTCTAATAATTCTTCTAATAATTTATTTAATTTGACTCATTTATATCGGCAATTCAGATACATATGATACATTTTAAAGTAGAAGACTTTAAAATGATATTGCCAATATTTATGAGTTGCGTTCCTGGGACGACTTTACTGAAAGATAGTTCATTCGATTACATGAAATCAACCCCAACTCAAGAATATCCGTCACAAAAAAATCATAGCATGTGATCTGTCTTTAAAGTGAATAAAGACACATCAAGACCATTAAACGTTAGAATAATTGAACATCAATCTTATATTAAAAATAGAGAATTTGATAGATCTCAAATATGTCAACACGCATGGGATAATGAACATAGAGTTCAGTGGAGAGATTCAAGTATAGTCCTGAAAGAAACAGATAGTAAAAAGAGAAAAATCAAAGAAGCGGCTCTAATTATGCTAAACGAAACCAATTGTGTCGCAAATTCCTCGGTGGAATGCAGTAGGATGTGGATACCCATACTGAAAGAGGAAGTCAATAGAAAGAAAATACCACAATTAGTAAGTCAATAGTCGAGTTAGTACATATTTTATATTTTAGTATTACTTATATACCCATGTATTATTGATATTATTTATAATTTAAACAAAATTATAGTAAAGTCAGAATTTGGTATTAATTTTGAGAGTAAATTAAATGTAAGACCAAATACTTACGATGTCGGGATAGTATCACGAGGTTTTTCCTGGTTTTCCCTCGTGATTTACTATGAGATCTCTAACGCGAGAATTTTAATGTCACCGTTGCATGTGGTTGTCTTTTTAAAGACAGATCACATGCTATGATTTTTTGTGACGGATATTCTTGAGTTGGGGTTGATTTCATGTAATCGAATGAACTATCTTTCAGTAAAGTCGTCCCAGGAACGCAACTCATAAATATTGGCAATATCATTTTAAAGTCTTCTACTTTAAAATGTATCATATGTATCTGAATTGCCGATATAAATGAGTCAAATTAAATAAATTATTAGAAGAATTTTTTTACTAAGCAACAACATTTTTGTTTATATTAATAGTATTTTGTATTTTGACAACGGCACCCGATTTGGGCGTCGAAACGTTAATAAAAATCATTTTTTAATAATATTGTGGCTTATTTCCCATTCTAAATAGTTACAAAAGTCATCATTTTAATTTAAAATTTGTTTACAATTAAAATTTACAAAATCGAAATGAGATGTCCCAAATTTAAAGACCTCTACCGTGGAACCAAACCAATTTCTGGGACTCTGCAGTATGCAGTCACATACCGTTCATTCGTTTAGAAACAGATTCCAAAGAAAATGGGTTCCGTCTACTCACAATATGAGTAAGCTGAGAAAATGGAAGACTGCATATATTTCATTTCGATTCAGAGATATACCCTATTCCACGAACATACGCCTGTTTTGGATTACTTCGACAACGAATATTTTACTGTGCAAAATAAGAAGAACAAAAGTAAATTGCAAATTACATTGTTGTTTATTGGAATAATTATTAGCGCCATTTAATTTTGTACTTCTTATGTTGCACAGTAAAATATTCCTTGTCGAAGTAATCCAAAACAGGCGTATGTTCGTGGAATGGCCCATAATTATTCATTCCCTTACGTACATTTCACTTTCTTCTGAGATGAACATCGGAACAACTCGGATGATATACTGTCATCCGAAAATATTAAGGGGCTTCAGAGGCTGGTGACCAGAATAGTGGAGGATGGACAAGAATACGGTCTAGCATTAAACGTCAGAAAGACAAAATTTATGAGAATATCTAAAAAGAAACAACGAGAATCTTTTCATAAACGGAACCAAGGTCGAACGGGTAGACCAATATGCATATCTTGGAAAAGTGATCAACTCCACAAATGATTATTTCTAGGAAATGATAATCAGAATATAAAAGGCTAGAGCAAATTTTCACAAAATGAGAAGAGTGCCCTGCACAAGAGATTTGAATTTCGACCTAAGAGTTACATTGGCTTGGTGCTACATTTTCTCGACTTTGTCTTATGGAATGGAAACTTGGATCTTGAATGCCGCATCAATAAAAAACTGAAATAATTTAAGAAGTGGGTATCTAGAAGAATTCTGAAAATATTGTGGACAAAACATGTCACAAGCAAAGACGTTCTGAGAAAGATGAATAAAGAAATGGAAATCTTAAATACAATCAAAACAAGAAAATTGGGATATCTCATACGTATTACACGTGGAGAGAAATACAACTGGCTCCAATTGATTATGCAGATAAAGATTCAAGGAAGAAGAAGCATAGAGAGACGCAGAATATCGTGGCTGGACGATCTAAGATAATGGTACATATGTACAGTTACGGCCAGTGAATAGTTTACAGGCTGGCTTATCTAGGAGCCGATTTTTTAAATTTTTACCTCGTTTAAACGCACCTCTTGCGTCAAAGTGACGTTGCCAGTGGTGTACCTAGAACAGGTTGATAAAAATTAAATTATCAAAATGGTAAAAATAAATTTTACGAAATTTATCAAAATGGAAAATATAGAAAGAAGTTTTTTTGAATAAAATTGATTATGGTCTTAATATGGTTTAGTTTCTTATTTTATTTTTCAACACTCACGAAATTTTTGACAAGCATTGTAGGTCTGGATCCCGCGTATGAAAAAAAAGTTGATTAATAGCAAGCTGAAAATTTGTTAATAGCTTAAGGGTGTCTAGTTGAACAAACTTTGATATATGGGAACACTGGAACGGGCGACGTATTAACTGTGGAACAGGTTAAAAATTTGGAACGGTCAGAACACGAAAACTGCACCTTTATTTTGTCCGACAGAACAGACTTAAACTCTTCGAACAGAGATTAAACTCTCATACAAAAATCAGACTGCTATTTATCACCTGTCATAATTCCTGTCATTTGACATATTCTACATGTTCCACTCATTAAAACGCCCATTTGGTGATAAATAGCAGTCTGATTTTTGCATGAGAGTTTAATCTCTGTTCGGAGAGTTTAAGTCTGTTCTGTCGGACAAAATACATGTGCCGTTTTCGTGGTCTGACCGTTCCAAATTTTTAACCTGTTTCACAGTTAAAACGTCCCCTGTTCCAGTGTTCCCATATATCAAAGTTTGTTCAACTAGACACCCTTAAGCTTTTAATAAATTTTCAGCTTGCTATTAATCAACTTTTTTTTCATACGCGGGATCCAGACCTATTGACTTTTTGAGATTTTTTGACTTTGACATTTATCAAATCCATACGACACTGCAATTTTACAGTATTACAATATAAAAATTAATGTGTAAACTATTCAGTGACCGTAACTGTACATTAACTGAACTTTTCAGAGCAGCCGTCTCTAAAGTCCAAATAGCTATAATGATTGCCGACTTCCGTCGCGAAGATGTCACTTGAAGAAAATGCACCAAATTAAGTAACTGTAGTAATAAGGTAGAAGTTACTTTTGCTGACTTAAAGCAAGTGCGTAAGCTGTGGTCATTTAACAATGCAATTTCTACAAATACCCTAATGTACTACTCTCTTAGAGAAATAGAGATAGGTTTCAGATGATTTCAGGAAATTGTTAAGAATTACTATCTTACGAAATACAATACAAATTTAACTTTATCTTACGAAATAGAACTTGCCACCAGAAACATAATATAACACAATCGTTAATAGTTTCTCGTGCTTCGATTTTTTTAACGTACCTTTATTTTACTGGACAATGATTCTATCTTATGGGTAGCGGATAGACACTTAATCTACGATCCCGATAGAAAATAAGCATACTTCAGGGGACTGGCTCTGTCCACGCGAGCAATGTTTTGCTCTCAATTCCTTATTTCGAGAAATCATATCTCATCCTTTCATAGGTCCAAAAGCTAGTGAGATATTTCCTAAGCTATCATAAGTACCAGCTCAAGGTGTAGAGGAAATGATCCTGGACCAGCTTTAAGCTGGACTACCACAAGAATGACTGGAATGTCTGTGCAGTTTGAATGGTTGTGGTACTGCGATGGGGAAAGCAACGGGAAAACCACCGCATTACATTTCCCGAAAATCTAAATTGCAGACTAAAACCAGAAGATGGTCTTCAGTCCGGTGCACCCCTAAAATCGGTACGAAGATCCCCGTCAACTACTATTAAGATATAAAGATATGAACAGACAATCCAAATATATGGCAGGATAGTACGCATTGCCACCTGGAACTCTCTCTCCTGTCGTTTCCCCATTACTGAGGATCGTGATTTCTTCCAATATTCCTAACAATGTTTCTCCATTGGTCTCTATCTTCAGCTGCTCTAAGAGCTGCGCAGAATGAGTTTCTAGCTGAATGCTTTATTTGGTCAGACCATCTAGTTGGTGATCGTCCTCTTGATCTTCTCCCCGGAACGTTTCCAGAAACAATTAATCTCTCCAAACTGTCGTCACCTCTGCGAACTACTTGACCAAAGAATTGCAGAATACGTTGCAGACATATTGTGGACAGCCTTTTTTTAATATTGAGTTGGTTTAGAATGGAAACGTTTGTCCTATGAGCTGTCCAAGGTATGCGCAGCATTCTTCTCCAGCACCACATCTCAAAGGCATCAATTTTTTGGCGCTCGCATGCGCGAAGAGTCCAAGTCTCTGCTCCGTATAGAAATATTGAGAATACAAGGGCATTCACCAGTCTCATCTTGATATTTTGAGAGATAGATCTGTCTTTCCAAACTTTAGTTAGGCGACTCATCGCATTTTTTGCCATACCAATACGTCTCCGAACTTCTGCTTCACAGTTACCATCGTTAGTTATACTAGACCCGAGATAGACAAAGGTGTTTACTATCTGGTATTCCTGTAATATGTTAGTCAGTTGAATAGTGTCAAATCTGTCGACCACCATTATTTTTGTCTTAGCTTTATTGATTTTCAGACCAACTCTATTGCTTTCGTACTCAACTCTTCGCAGGAGATCAAACATTTCTTGCTCATTTGCTGCTATAAGTGTAGTGTCATCAGCAAATCTTAAATTGGAGATTTTCTTACCAGCTACTGTTACTCCACGTACTCCTGGAACGTACGCAGCTTATTCATGTCCTCAAGAAAAACTAATCCAGAACATCAATATACAACATATTTATTTTCTATACATCAATATCTATAGAACGTCTGCTCATAAACATCATAAAGAGGAGAAAAACAGAATACTTCGGTCATATAATTAGAGAGCTAAATACTATCTACTTCGCCTTATAATACAAGGAAAAGTGGAGGGAAAGAGATGGATTGGTCGAAAGAAACTTTCATGATTGCGTAATATTAGAAAATGGTGTGGTTCCAAGGTAGAAGCATTATTTTGCGCAGCAGCCGATAGAGAAGGGTTTCAGGAACTTGTAAACATGATGACGGCCAACGTCTGAATGCGGACACGGCACCTGAAGAATAAAATATTATACATCATTGTGCGGTTCCAAAATCGAGAGCTTACAATATATTTTTAGAGTACAAAGGACAAAGCAACATGTACAAATATACTTTCCTGATCCCTTATTAGTTTTACATTTGTATATAACTCATAGACACCTGTAGAACAATTTGTGCATGTCATTTTTACAGACCGTTCATCCCAAAGATCTTCAGTTAGTGACGACCACGGTGTACCTATGCCCAAGTCAGAATCCCTCATGTTCCATAAGGCCCACAAACTGCGTTTCGTTTCTTCCGTAGAATTTAGACACTCCTCAGGTAAAAAGTTGTTCCTAAATAATTTTTGATGAATTTGTGTTAGGTACTCTTAAGTAAATACAAAATAAACGTTTTTGCATATTTTAATGTAAAGGAGAAACATCGACTACACCCTTAAGTCCAGGAAGTCCTGCGGAAGACAGCTCTGGAGAGATATATCCAAATAAACCAAGATTGCAGCGTATTAAACCCCAAAGCAGGAAAACCTTTCGGATAAGAAAGAGCAAGAAAACCAGACAAGCTGAGGTAATTAATACTCACTTTTTACTATATCTAGAAATTTAATATATCTAGCTATAACTGCTTTTGATGGCCAAGAAGACGACTAGAACAGGGCATTTAGCATAAAATAAATCAATTTTTAAATACAGCACCTAGAGACCTGCAACTTTTTGCATTGTGTTCAGGATGATGTCAGGAAAAAAGCATACTATAGAAAAATGGATGGAAATACATAGTTGCATTTTAAAGTACATAAAATGCATCCAAAAGTGCATAAACATGTCAAAATAAGTATATTTTTGAAGTCGCTGAAGATGAATACGCTATCATAATCCACCACCAGAGCGCCAGGTGCGCAGATGCACTGCTAAAGCACGTCATCTAAAGGTGTGAGGGTTTTCGGCACTAAATTGACGCAAACAGATTATTAGGGGTTTTTGGGGTCTCTGGACAAGAAGACGAAATTAGAACCAACCCCAGGGTGCACCTAGTGCCCAAAACCCTCCAAGCTTGAGAAGTTAACATGCCTTGGCAGTGACCTTGGGCACCAGGTGGTCAGGGGATCGGTTCTGATGACGTATTCGTATTCAGCGACCAGAAAAACCGCGTAGTAATCTATTTGTATTCATTCAAGGCCAAAAACCTTCGAAACTCCAGAAGATGAGGTGCCTTAACAGTGAACGTGGACACCAGGTATTTTGGGTGTCAGTTCTGATGGCGTATTTGTGTTCAGTAACCCCAAAATGCCCTCGTGTAGTGTGTTTACATCAATTTAGGACCGAAATCACTCCAAACCCCAGAAGATGACGTGACCCTAGATACCAGGTGCTCTGTGTGTCGGTTCTGATGGCGTATTCGTTATCAGAAACCCCAAAAACCGCCCGAGTAATCTATTTGCATAAATTTATGCCGAACACACCCTCGAAACTCCAGAAGATGACGTGCCTTAGCAGTGACACTGGGCACCAGGCGCTCCAGGAATCGGTCCTGATGACATATTCGTGTTCGGCGACTCCAAAACCTTCCAAGTAAACTGTTTGCATCAATTTAGTGCTGACAACTCTCGAATCTCCAGATGACATGCCGTAGCAGTGACCCTGGGCACCAGGTGCTCCGGAGGTCGGTTCTGATGGCGTAGTTGCGTTCAGCAACAAAAAGTTATAAGTCTCCAGGTGGTGTATTTAAAAATCGATTTATTCAGGTGTTTTTAGTGCTAAATGTCCTGGTCTAGATATTGCAATGCTGCTAATTATTATTTCACCCATTATTTCATTATAATGAAAATTTTGGAATATTCTACACTAATATGATATAAGTAAAAGGTTAGTAATAATCTATAGTTTTGTTTTTTAATTAAATGTAATGTTTATATGTATAACGGACTCCCCTTCTCCAATAAATAGCCTTCCTTCTATTTCGTATCGTGTTAATTCTATATTTTATATAGAGAAAAATGAATACCACGCCAGTAGAAAAACTTCGCTTCAAAAGATTTGTTTTAAGGGGATATAGCTTCGAAATGATTTTTTATTTTCGACTATAACGTGTTAATTCATTCATTTCTAGGTTGCTCAAGCCAAACATGAGTCAGAATCGATTCTAGGCCCTCAACATCAAGATTCTCTATCCCCACCACCTACTCCTCCAGTAATTACTCAATCACTGCAGGAAAGTCAACAATCGCAATCTCAGACAACACCGCCAAAAGCCGATCTGTCTCAGAGTCAAAAATTTGAACCGATTTCTGATTCTCATCGTCTACGAATTGCTACCAGAAACAAGATGGCGGAAGGATCCTGGGACGAGGATTCTGCGATTTCGCAAACTTCTAGCACGTCAGGTTACAGGTTAAATTTATTTGTTATATTAATAATTTAGACTATAGTGTAGGAAACAGGTTGAACCTCGCAAACTGGACACAAGTCCGTTTTTATTTTTTTTTGGTATATCAAGGAGTGCTTATTATGAGACTAACATTTTCTTAAAAAATTTTGCCCCGGAACCCCCATTTTTATCCCTTTAAAGGGGGTAATTTGTGGTTTTTGCGCCCTTCCTGTACGTTTTGCAAAAAATTTCCTTAATAGAAATATAAAGTGGACTATATTTCCTACTATTTATTCCTCGACGCAAAGACGCAAGACAACATATAGCCAGGCTAAAATGGAGCTTAGCAGGTCATAACACTAGACAAACGGACAATAGGTGAAATACCACGATACAACAATGGAGACCATGGACAGGAAAGAGAGTAAGAGGACGACCCCAGATGAGTGGGGAGACGACATTAGAAAGATAGGAGGGACGCAGTGGAAACAGAAAGCACTAAACAGAAGCGAATGGAGGAAATTGGGGGAAGCCTATGTTCAAAATTGGACGAACTAAAGGGCAAAAAAAGAAGATTCCTCGACAGCATATTACTATCACCCACCTTTTAGCGGGGGTGGCGCCCCAAAGTTGACAAGTTTTTAAAAAAGATGTTTAAAAAAACATATTTTTCCCTAACCTTAATGAGAAATAAGAAGAAACCCTGCGGTTTTAAGTGGCTGGTTTTTTCGTATAGGTTTCATTTAAGGGCAATTGCTCATTTTTTATGTACAGGGTGTTACATTTAAAAAAACCCCCTTTTTATACCATCTGAACCGCTAATGCTAGAGTAAAAAAACTTTCAGCGATTACCCATGTACTGGTTTTATTTACAAATTTGTATAATGCACCCCCATATTTTCCCCGGAACCACCCCAAAGAAAAGGAGAATTAATGAAAAAAGTGATTTTCTTGGAATACTTCGCACATCATACCCTTTATTAAAATGCTTCTTATACCACTTTGTGCACGTTCTTATTACCCATGCATGGACACCAAAAGCGATTTTTTGGTGCAATCCTGGAGCAAAAAAAAAAATTAACGGGAATATGTTTTGCTTTTTGACCCAAATGGGCATATGTTCCATCAATAGGGTTTTTCATAAATATAGATATGATTATTGCAACATCCCTGCGGAAACTACCCCTATTCCTGAAAATGAGTTTGGCGAGCATATTTTGACGATTTTTTCATTACCTATGCATTTTTTTTAAACAAAACTTATACAGGATTAAAGACCACTATTTGCTCTACAAATAAGATCCTATGAAGTTTTTTCGTATAAGCAACCGTTACGGCACAGTGGCGCCATAAACCTCAGAAATGTTCAGCTCCAGAACTCCAGTTTTTGTTTTTTTTTTGTCACCTATTCACTTTATTGATAACGTATACAGGGTGAGTCATGAAGAACTGTACATACTGCTAACTCGTATAGAGGCCCCTATGGGGTATAACAAATGACCATTAAAAAGTGTCTGCTCCCATTGTTTAATAAAATACAGGGCGAGTTTCGCATTTTGACAGAAATTTGTATTCGTCATAATTTTTGAACGGTCAGATCGATGTGTCTCTTATTTTGGTCAATCGTTACCCTATTGCCACCTAATCAACTGATTTATTCAAACTAGAAAAAAATCAGGTCCGGCTTTAAAAAAATTAGTTCGTTTGGGTCTTAGAAAAAATTTCACCCTGTATAAGCTTTTTGAAAACTCTAATATGAATTTTACAAATTAGACAAATAGGCAATTAAAATAACATATTTATTTTTTTCCGCACACGGTTGCTTAATTTTTTATAAAAAAATTAAATTTGATTATGAATTAAAAGTTTGGTAAAGTAAACCATAGATTTAAAAAAATTAACTGTTATTAACAAAATTAATTTTTTTGAACAAATATTTAATTTATGTTACCACCAATCAACTGATTTATTCAATCAAGAAAAAATCAGGCCCGGATTTAAAAAATAAGTTCGTTTTGGTCTTAGAAAAAATTTCACCCTGTATACGCTTTTTGAAAACTCTAATATGATTTTTACAAATTAGACAAATAGGCAATTAAAATGGCATATTTATTTTTTTCCCCACACGATTACTTAATTTTTTATAAAAAAAATCACATTTGACTATGAATAATTAAAAGTTTGGTAAAGTGAACCATAGATTTAAAAAAAAAACTTTTATTACAAAAATGAATTTTTTTTGAACAAATATTTAATTTATGTTACCACCAATCAACTGATTTATTCAAACAAGAAAAAAATCAGGCCCGGATTTAAAAAATAAGTTCGTTTTGGTCTTAGAAAAAATTTCACCCTGTATACGCTTTTTGAAAACTCTAATATCATTTTTACAAATTAGACAAATAGGCAATTAAAATGGCATATTTATTTTTTTCCCACACGATGACTTAATTTTTTATAAAAAAAATCAAATTTGACTATGAATAATTAAAAGTTTGGTAAAGTGAACCATAGATTAAAAAAAATAACTTTTATTACAAAAATGAATTTTTTTTGAACAAATATTTAATTTATGTTATAAAAAATTAGTTTGTTTGGGTCTTAGAAAAAATTTCGCCTTGTATACGTTTTTTGAAAACTCTAATATGAATTTTACAAATAAGACAAATAGGCAATTAAACTGGCATATTTACTTTTTCCCCACACGATTACTTATTTTTTTATTAAAAAATCAAATTTGACTATGCATAAAAAGTTTGGCAAAGTTTTTGCATAGATTTAAAAAAATTAACTTTTTTTACAAAAATTAATTTACAAAAACAACGTTTTTCTTAAAATTAAAAGTTTTACCATTTTTTTTTTTCTATAACACGTCTAGATCTAAAACTTCCCATAACACTTCTTTTGGACTCTATAGTTTAACATAGACGTGATCAAATTGATAAATTTTAAATTTTTCCACCTAATTTTTGCGATTTACAAGTTTGCAACTTTTACAAGAAGAAGACTGAAAGTCTACAACAATTTTCATAGTCTTCATAATGGTAAGAGGTATGTGCTGTAAAAATTTCAGAAAAAAAATATTAAAATGGAACAGAGTTGTAGCGAGTTAAACCGTGAGTTCATTTTTTTTTTCATTTTTAGAAAATTCCGATTTTGACAAATTTGATTTTTTAATAAAAAATTAAGTAACCGTGTGGGGAAAAAATAAATATGCCATTTTAATTGCCTATTTGTCTTATTTGTAAAATTCATATTAGAGTTTTCAAAAAGCGTATACAGGGTGAAATTTTTTCTAAGACCCAAACGAACTAATTTTTTTACAGCCGGACCTGATTTTTTTTTAGTTTGAATAAATTAGTTGATTAGGTGGTAATAGTGTAACGATTGGCCAAAATAAGAGACACATCGATCTGACCGTTCAAAAATTATGACGAATACAAATTTCTGTCAAAATGCGAAACTCGCCCTATATTATTAAACAATGGGAGCAGACACTTTTTAATGGTCATTTGTTATTCCCCATAGGAGCCTCTATACGAGGTAGGAGTATGTACAGTTCCTCGTGACTCACCCTGTATATGGCAAATAAAAGAACACACTGTCTGCTACACATTATGACCTATGCATATTTTACTTTCTTTGCACCTTAAAGCCACAGTCGTCGCCCAAAATCAATTTTTTACATATTTCCTTTATTAATTCTCCTTTTTTTTGGGGTGGTTCCGGGGAAAATATGGGGTGTATTATATAAATTTGTAAATAAAACCAGTACATGGGTAATCTGGTGGTATAAAAAGTGGTTTTTTAAAAGGTACCCTGTACTTAAAAAATGAGCAATTGCCCTTAAATGAAACCTATACCAAAAAACCAGCCACTTATTTGTGATTAATTGCCGCAGAGTTTCTTCTTGATTCCCATTACAGTTAGGGAATAATTTTTTTTTAAACATCTTTTTTAAAAATTTGTCATCTTTGGGGCGCCACCCCCAAAGGGAAATAAATAGGGCGCCGTCAGGAAATAAATAGTAGGAAATATTTTAGAATTTTCCTTAATAAATATAATATAATATAAAATATTTCCTTAATAGAAATTTTCTATTAAGGAAATATTTTGCAAAACGTACAGGAAGGGCTACGTTTCGCAAAAAACCACAAATTACCCCCTTAGAAGGGATGAAAATGGGGTTCCTGGGCGAAATTTTTTAAGAAAAAGTTAGTCTCATAATAAGCACCCCTTGATAAACCAGAAAAAAAAAATAAAACCGGACTTGTGTCCAGTTTGCGAGGTTCAACCTCTATTTCCTACACTATTTTAAAACAAAAAATTTTAAAGGGTAACCGCCATCAAGTTGTCGACCGGAAAAATGTCCACCCACAATTCAACTTTTTTCATTTAAGTTCTCTGTGATTAAAGAATACAACGGATAATTGGGGCTTTTAGAAAACTTACAATAAGTGTACTTAACCTAAATTTACAATTTTTTTTCGCAAAAAGCGCACAATTTCTTTTTCAGATATGTGCAGATTTTTTTTGTGTATTTTATCAAAAAATATATTTCTGATTTTTTCCAGATATTTCCATTAAAAAAATCGAAGGATTCGAAGCATACCGAAGGATTCTATTTTTAGGGATATTTTGAGATGTTCCACATTTTTGGGTTTCAAAATTGATCAAATCAAAGTTTTCTGAGTTATAACTAATTTAAAGTAACTGGGTCCCTTTGGATATTCACAAATTGTAGAAACGTGTTTAAACTCCCCAAAAACCATGTTTTAAGGTTTTTAGAGTTTTGCGAATTTTTGAGGGGTTATTTAGGGATGTTTAGGAATATTTAGGGATACTATAGGCGATATTTTTTGAGATCAATACAACTTCAATTAAACCATCTCAAATTCATAACATGAATTAATTCAAAAAATGTAAAAAAAAATAATATTTTCAGGCCTCATCAATAAGAAAATATAATACTCTGGGCTAATTAGCAAAATACAAGGAAAAGTTATTTACCAGCAATTTTATTGCTGGAATCGAATCTAATTATTGTATGTATTAATAATATAGATATGCAAAGTCCGCAGATAGTGTGCTACTGTTTTTAAAAACAAAATGGCGCCCGAAAATCGTGTTTTTTTTCAATTTTTGCTCTATAACTCCAAAGATTTTAACTTTAAATTCTGCATAGAGACGTGTTTTTCCGATTTACTTCGACGAAAACTTTCCCCGGAAAAAGCGGGTTTTCCAACAAAATTTTTAATTTTCAACTAAACTTTTAGATAAGTAGTTGCTAATCAATAATTAAATAACTTGGTAACATAAAAGCCTTTCCATATATATTATAATTCCAGAAGTCCATAGAAATTGAATGAACAGTTTAGCAACAATTAAAATGTTAATTAAAAATTTACGGTCGCTATAATAACGACAATAATTATGATGCATAAGAATAACTATGATTTTTTCATAAAAGACACTATACCTATCTAATGTACTTTACAGAATTGAAATTGGACTATTTAAGCGGCCTCAGGAATATTTTAAAATGATAAACAATTTTTTGGCTTATAAACAAATAGAATATCTGGGGAAATATTAAACTAAATTAAATTATGAAAACGGTATTCGAAAGACAGCGGCAGGACGCTTCTTTTAAAAGAAAAAATGTTTAATTATGACGAGTGGTTCCTGAGATACCACCGGTCAAAGTTGACCGAAATTTACGGCAAAGATATAAACAATAGGATCATAATTTTTAAACCATCACCTTTTTATTTTTGTCCTCTTTCTCCACATCAATTTTAATATCTTTAAAATCCTCATAACATATATTATTATAATAAAAACTATCGATGTTACGTGTGAAAATTGCCAAAAATAGCAAAATTCCAATCAAAAATTAGATTGGAGAAAATTTAACCCTCAAAGTTCAAAATCGGTATACGTTAACAAAATGCATTTTCTCGGCTTCCCATGGAGCAATTTCCTTCATTCTTTTTTTGTTCCCTAATAACTCGAGTAGAGCCATCGAACTAACGCATTATTAAATGTCAAACTTGCTTTTGTTTTGTTATAATAGATTAAATTATTTATAAGAACAGAAAATTACATATTTTTTCCAGTTGTAGGCTTTTTTTTTAGATAAACTTACTACAAGTGTACCTTTTAAAGTTAAAAACATACATATTCTCATTTGAAAGCTGTATAATTATTTAAACAATTTTTATTTAAACAAATTAAAATATTGTGTTATAATAAATAAATTAATTTTTATAACAAAACAAAAGCAAGTTTGACATTTAATAATGCATTAGTTCGATGGCTCCACTCGAGTTACTTGGGAAAAAAAATGAAGGAAATTGCTTCATGGGAAGCCGAGAAAATGCATTTTTTTAACGTATACCGATTTTGAACTTTGAGGGTTACATTTTCTCCAACCTAATTTTTGATTGGAATTTTGCTATTTTTGGCAATTTTCACACGTATTATCGATAGTTTTTATTATAATAATATATGTTATGAGGATTTTAAAGATATGAAAATTGGTGTGGAGAAAGAGGACAAAAATAAAAAGGTGATGGTTTGAAAATTATGATCCTATTGTTTATATCTTTGTCGTAAATTTCGGTCAACTTTGACCGGTGGTATCTCAGGAACCACTCGCCATAATTAAACGTTTTTTCTTTTAAAAGTAGCGTCCTGCCGCTGTCTTTCGAATACCGTTTTCACAAGTTAATTTAGTTTAATATTTCCCGAGATATTCTATTTGTTTATAAGCCAAAAAATTGTTTATAATTTTAAAATATTCCTGAGGCCGCTTAAATAGTCCAATTTCAATTCTGTAAAGTACATTAGATAGGTATAGTGTCTTTTTATGAACAAATCATAGTTATTCTTATGCATCCTAATTATTGTCATTTTTATAGCGACCGTAAATTTTTAATTAACATTTCAATTGTTGCTAAACTGTTCATTCAATTTCCATCGGCTTCTGGAATTATAATATATACGGAAAGGGCTTTTACGTTACCAAGTTATTTAATTATTGATTAACAACTACTTATCTAAAAGTTTAGTTGAAAATTAAAGATTTTGTTGGAAAAACCCGCTTTTTCCGGGGAAAGTTTTCGTCGAAGTAAATCGGAAAAAACACATCTCTATGCATAATTTAATTGTGGTGAATTTTTATTTGAGTGTTTTTGGTCTAAAGTTAAAATCTTTGGAGTTATAGAGCAAAAATTGAAAAAAACACGATTTTCGTGCGCCATTTTGTTTATAAAAAAAGTAGCACACTATCTGCGGACTTTGCATATCTAAATTATTAATATATACAATCATAAGATTCGATTCCAGCAATAAAATTGCTGGTAAATAACTTTTCCCAAAAATGGCCTATTCTCCGATAATCAGCCCAGACTATAATATCTGGTTTTATGTATCGTTTAAGCGAAAAACCAGATTTTCAAGGGTTATTCGGTGTTTTTTCTGTAACTACCGAACTTTTTCACCTTTCTACAGCATATTTTTTAGCATTCAGTAAAAACAGCATTTAACGTTTTCAAAATGTTTATAAAATAACACGAGAAGATGTATTTCCCATATTTAGAAAAGCTAGAGATTAAAACCTGAAAATATTTATGCTACATATTTTTCATAACCTTTAAATGCTATTCTAATGCTATAAAACCTGAAGTATCATGAAATATTAAACTAAAAAATGAATAACCATTTTCAATTTCGTTGCAAAACGAAAATACAGCCGAACCATATTCCAGTCCAATCAGAGAGTGCTGCAAGCACCTCTACCGGTTTCGAAACTTATTAGTCTCTCATCAGCAGGCACATATGCTGCTCTCCCCGATCCAACCAAAACAAACCCGAGCGTGCAGTCCCGAATTGCAACGAACGAAATGGCATAGATGCCCTAGCGGCAACTGCAAGCAAAAGACTCAGTTTTCACTCTAATGGCATATAGCATATCCCACCAGAATGAAAACAATGGGAACCTTCTCTGGTTACACCTCCGAGGCTTCTACAATTTGCAAGCCATACGGATGCTGAGACTAAGGAAGATGAGGGAATTCTACAATTTACAATTCACGTCCCATCTGCTCAGCGCGGTAAAGTTCCAACGAGACTGGTTCCCTTCATACTCCACACAGAGTAAATGTAAATAAAAAATGAATAACCATTTTCAATTTCGTTGCAAAACGAAAATACAGCCGAACCATATTCCAGTCCAATCAGAGAGTGCTGCAAGCACCTCTACCGGTTTCGAAACTTATTAGTCTCTCATCAGGAGGCACATATGCTGCTCTCCCCGATCCAACCAAAACAAACCCGAGCGTGCAGTCCCGAATTGCAACGAACGAAATGGCATAGATGCCCTAGCGGCAACTGCTAGCAAAAGACTAAGTTAACGCTCGGGTTTGTTTTGGTTGGATCGGGGAGAGCAGCATATGTGCCTCCTGATGAGAGACTAATAAGTTTCGAAACCGGTAGAGGTGCTTGCAGCACTCTCTGATTGGACTGGAATATGGTTCGGCTGTATTTTCGTTTTGCAACGAAATTGAAAATGGTTATTCATTTTTTATTTACATTTACTCTGTGTGGAGTATGAAGGGAACCAGTCTCGTTGGAACTTTACCGCGCTGAGCAGATGGGACGTGAATTGTAAATTGTATAATTCCCTCATCTTCCTTAGTCTCAGCATCCGTATGGCTTGCAAATTGTAGAAGCCTCGGAGGTGTAACCAGAGAAGGTTCCCATTGTTTTCATTCTGGTGGGATATGCTATATGCCATTAGAGTGAAAACTTAGTCTTTTTATTAAACTAAACTTTACGAAAAATGCATATTTTAATGGTAGTAGTAACATTCTTTGGAATGCGCTCCCAAAAACAATTTAAAACCAGGTTTTTCGCAGGTTTCAAGAAATCTCTAGCTTCTCTGAATATGAGAAATACATCGCCTCCTGTTATTTTATAAACATTATGTAGAAAAATAAGAAGAGTTCAGCAAATCTAGTAAAAACCCTAGAATAACCTTGAAAACCTGGTTTTTTGCATAAACGATGGTTATATTTGCTTTTTTAAATATGAATACTATGACAGATTATTTCAGGTTGGATCGATCTCAAAACATGTGATTAACCGCGCAAAACCTGGCAAAAACCTTTAAAAAAACGGAGTTTTGGGAGTTGGGGCGAATAACTATTTTCAATTCTCGATAGGACTGAGATCTGGGCTACATGTGGGCCATTCTAATCTTATCAATCCAAACTCTATTTAAGTTATTTATGTTTATGAGTCAATCAGTGTTTTTATTTACAATAAATTGTGCAGCTCTTACAAAAAAAAATATTCGGATAATTCCAAAAACAATATCTTAGTGATTCATCCGGGATAACACAAAAGGACTATAAAACAAAAATAGCTCTTCAATTTTTCCACAGAATTTTTTAAAGTTAGGAGAAAATACAACGCTTCCATTCAGCCCCGTATAATGCCATCTAAGCAAATTTTTTTTGTTACCGGAATAATAAAAAACCTTACCGATGCATGTGCCTACAAAATGATGATATAAACTTGAAAATCGGAGTACAAATAATAAAGATATAAATTGTCAAACTTAATCAAAAATTTTTAGTGGCTGAATTTTATGCCGGTGAGTGTAGTTACATGTTTTTTTCGAAAAAAAAAATGTTTAAGTTATATACACACAACATGCCGGTCTATAAAAATACACGAGCTTTATGAAAGACTCAACTATGCATGTGAATTTTATGAAACTTCGATTGCTTGCAACTCATCGAAAAAAAAAATAAAGACGAAAAAATTACGTTTTGGGGTAGGGAGAGCGGGTGACAGCCTAAAATTGCGCTGAGTCTTACTTTTTATCACACAGAACCCAAAAAAGAAAAACAGTGAATTCTGGGAGTAAGGGGAGTAAGTAAACATTTGGCCTATCTCAACGTGAGGTACCGTTTACAATAATTTCATCAATTTATTTTGTAATTTAAATTTAAATTTGCAATTTAAATTATTAATGCCTGGTTGCATCAACAGATGTTAAGCTAAAGCCCAGCTCAGCTTATACTTTATTTCTTTGGCCACACTAGCGTGTAATACCGTTAATTATCTCATTATTTGCATTAGAAATATGTCAAATAATGCGATGATTAACGTCATTAGACAGTAGTGTGGCCCCAGACCATAAGTATTTACATTTATATTTAAGCTTAAGGCTTAAGGTACGTCTTAAGTTTAATATCTGTTGGTGCAACCAGGCATAATAAACATATAAAGTTGTTGTCGCATTCACAATAAAATACCTAATAGATTAGTTCTCAAAATATTCTCAAAACCGAGATTTACTTTACGCTCTGCATAGGCCTACTTTTCCAGGGAATCCTACCCAGTGATGCACCTCAAGGAAACTCTGGAATCGTCCCCCAAAGCGTTCCCCCCACTTGCGTCACCAGACATCCACAGTCTGCCCTCCACGAGCAGCGCTACCACAACGAATAATTTTCTTTTGATGGACAATTCTTCTCCGGACTGCAGCCTCAACGAAAACGGCGAGAAGACAGCTCTGCTGGGTCCAAGTGAGAAGTCATCTTCACATCAGTCGCTGTTGATGGTGTTTGATGCTCAAGACGAGAACACCCTTATATAGTAAAATACGTGACTGGTTCTATAAAGTATTATTAATTATTTAGCAGATTTATAGTATACATTATAAGATTATTAGAAATATATCTGTAGTTGTTTAACTAATTATTTAAATAAATATGAAAAACACTGACATTGTTTTAATAATACACTAAAAAAATCAATTTGGTAGCTAAAGAAGTATAAAGATGAAGACCAAAAAGAGGAACTCAGTTCCGTAGAAGATAGACGATCGCATTTGAAGTGTGGAGGGAGGAAAATAAATAAAGAAGACCAGAAAGCACCGAAATTAAATAAGTAGGAGCCTTACAAGAGTCTTTTATCCAGTTGAGCACCAAAAGAAAGGAATAGCAGTCCTTGTGTCTACTGTTCCAGCTGTTTGGAGGTTGAACGAGATAGCAGCATCCAGAGATTACCAGTTCCATTTGCAGCCCTAAGGAAGAGACTATCATTCATAGCAGTCTCCAGTCCCATCCAGTGACACAAGATAACCTCGTGATAGCACTATAAATGTTCAATAAAACTGAAATTCATCTTTGGTCCAGAAAAAATTTATTGGTAAATATATCAACAAATAATTACCACTGAAGGCATTTATTCCTTGCTTCACTAACTTCCTATGTATACAGTGATCAAAGAATTCTTGTGATTGTTTATTAGCCAAATGTGTGAAAATCACAAGGCGATAAATCGGGACTATAGAGTGGATGCTCTAATATCCTCTTTGGCAATATGAGGCTGATTATTTGCGTCCAGAAGCACACTATGTGAGAGCTTACATGGATATTTTCGTCTTATTATCTTATTTTCTTCTTGTCTCCATGAGGAGCGCTACCACAACGAATAATTTTCTTTTGATGAACAATTCTTCTCCAGACTGCAGCCTCAACGAAAACGGCGAGAAGACAGCTCTGCTGGGCCCAACCGAGAAGTCTTCTTCACATCAGTCGCTGTTAATGGTGTTTGATGCTCAAGACGAGAACACCCTTATATAGTAAAATACGTGACTGGTTCTATAAAGTATTATTAATTGTTTAGCAGATTTATAGTCTACATTATAAGATTATTAGAAATATATCTGTAGTTGTTTAACTAATTATTTAAATAAATATGAAAAACACTGACATTGTTTTAATAATACACTAAAAAAATCAATTTGGTAGCTAAAGAAGTATAAAGATGAAGACCAAAAAGAGGAACTCAGTTCCGTAGAAGATAGACGATCGCATTTGAAGTGTGGAGGGAGGAAAATAAATAAAGAAGACCAGAAAGCACCGAAATTAAATAAGTAGGAGCCTTACAAGAGTCTTTTATCCAGTTGAGCACCAAAAGAAAGGAATAGCAGTCCTTGTGTCTACTGTTCCAGCTGTCTGGAGGTTGAACGAGATAGCAGCATCCAGAGATTACCAGTTCCATTTGCAGCCCTAAGGAAGAGACTATCATTCATAGCAGTCTCCAGTCCCATCCAGTGACACAAGATAACCTCGTGATAGCACTATAAATGTTCAATAAAACTGAAATTCATCTTTGGTTCAGAAAAAATTTATTGGTAAATATATCAACAAATAATTACCACTGAAGGCATTTATTCCTTGCTTCACTAACTTCCTATGTATACAGTGATCAAAGAATTCTTGTGATTGTTTATTAGCCAAATGTGTGAAAATCACAAAGCGATAAATCGGGACTATAGAGTGGATGCTCCAATATCCTCCATCTCTTTCGTTGTAGATGATTTTCTTTCACTACTTTGGCAATATGAGGCTGATTATTTGCGTCCAGAAGCACACTATGTGAGAGCTTACATAGATATTTTCGTCTTATTATCTTATTTTCTTCTTGTCTCCATGAGGAGCGCTACCACAACGAATAATTTTCTTTTGATGGACAATTCTTCTCCGGATTGCAGCCTCAACGAAAACGGCGAGAAGACAGCTCTGCTGGGCCCAAGCGAGAAGTCATCTTCACATCAGTCGCTGTTAATGGTGTTTGATGTTCAAGACGAGAACAACCTTATTTAATAAAATACGTGACTGTAGCAGATTTTTAGCATATATTTAATATATTATAAGATTATTAGATAATATATAACAGTATACCTGTAGTTGTTTAAATAAATATGAAAAATACTGACATTGTTTTAATAATACACTTGGTAGATAAGAATATGAAGATGAAGACAAAATAAAAAAATATGAAAAAAAACATTTTTAAGAAACGATTTTCTTTAGTTACGAGTGACTAAAATTAAAAATTAAAAAAAAATCAACTAAAAAGCAAAAAATAAAAAAAATATAAAACTATTAGACAGAATAAATAAACAAAAATCTCACACATTCGTAAAAGAACACATTAGTTAAAGAAAAGCGTAGGGCGCGAAAATTAAAAAAGTATCTATCCTCAAACTGTTTATTCGATCAAGACGCGCCCCACGCTTTTCTTTAACGAATGTGTTAGATTTTTTCAATTTTTTAACGAATGTGTGATTTTTTTATATTCAGTCTAACAGTTTTTTATTTTTTTATTTTTTGCTTTTTAGTTGATGTTTTAAAATTTTTAATTTTAGTCACTCGTAACCAAAGAAAAGCGTTTCTTAAAATTTTTTTTTTTTCATATTTTTTTATTTTTTACTTTTTAGTCTTTCTTACATTTTTCAAACATTAAAATATATCGTCATGTTTAAAAAAAAAGGATGAATATGAATATTTTTTGCATTTATTTCAACATTTGATACATACATTGTACATTTTCTGTAATTTCTTCATTCATTTCTTAAATCAAAATCATTATTTACACCTATTACAGTTTTCGGAGTCTTTTCATCTCTTCTAATATTTTACTATTGCACGGTGTAGACCCTGTTAATTTCCACTCCACCCATTAAGGGTTCATAACAAACTTTGAATTATTACGCCAAAACGAATTCTAATGTTAATTGCAGCCCGAAACGTCTCTACCGCTGTTTTTTCTAAGACTACGTTAAAAACACAATTTTTTTGAATTCGAGTTTTGGTTGAAGTTGTGTTTCGTATCGTATTGAAATTTGACACGAATAAGCGCCAATGTTTATATAAACAAAGATATGAGCGTTCAAAATTGTCGCCGATTAGGATGTTTATAAACATGATGTACAAACATGAAAAGTATTCGGAATCGGCAAAAAATTTGAAACTTTATTGTTTAATTAAAAAGCATAACGTAAACAATTAACGTAAAAAGTGAAATTATGTATAGTTCATATAATTAGCTACAATATGTAAAAGTTTCAAGTTTCTATATTGTAAAAAACAAGAGAATTTAAGAATTTTCATTAAAACCGTTTTTTTATTTAAACAATTAATAAATATAAAAAAAAATTATTGAATATTCGTGTATTGTTCCTGTGAATGCATATATCTGCAAATTTTCATTCATTTGCATTGAAGAAAAGGCAGTCAAATTAACGTCTAAAAATTGACGATAACATTTGAAGTGGGGATGAAACAAAATAACTACTGAAGAAGACCAGAAAGCACCGAAGTAAAATAATTAGGAGCCTTACCAGTCTTTTATCCAATTGAACACCAGAAAAACGAAATAGCAGTCCTTGACTCTACTGTTCCAACTGTTTGGAGGATGAACGAGCTAGCAGCATCCAGAGATTCTTCTTGTGGTGCCTATCTGTTTCGGATGTTGGCGACCATCATGGCAATCTGTTCTTTGCACACTGCTGCTCTGAAAAGATTTGTGGTTGTTGTGTTAAACCACATAAGTAGATTTTTCAACCAGGAAATCCTTCGCCTTCCTGGTTCTCGTTTTCTTTCTACTATTCATTGTAAAATTAGGTGCAGCAGTCCATATCATGTTCCTCATGATGTGACCGAGATATTCAATTTTGGCTGTTTTATTGTGGTTATTGGCAATTAGCCAGACTTGTTTGTGATTGATTGCAGATTCATAGTCATAAATTTCTTATTTCATAACATAAATACTACAATATTATTTTTTTGATACATATTATATTATATATTTTTTATTACATATTTTAATTTGTGGTGAACACTTTTTTTATTTTTTTTGTTATTTTTTTACTTTTTTTTGTTATTTTTCTTTTTTTGTTTCTATTTTTTTATTATATGATCTTTTTTTATATATTTTTTGTTTTTTTTTAATTTTTTCAAACCATATTAACAAATTACGCCTAGTTTACAACTTCAGGGCCATGCTATTCTTCTCTGTATCGTTCCAATTTTAGTATATGTACCGCCGAAGCGAGTACTTTTTTTCTTTTTGTACTCTTAATAAAACACCGGTATCTATAAGATTTCTTCTGGATTTGACGATAAAGCCACATTTCGAAAGCCTCAATTTTTTTGTATGTGGCGTCTGTGAGAGTCCACGACTCAACTCCGTACAACAGTAGAGGAAAGATATAACATCGTAGTAACCTGATTTGTATGGGTATTGATAAGTCATGATATTTTTGAATAGCTTAGCCATTTTTTGGATCTTTCTGTCTCTTTCCTACATTTGATTTCTAGGAAATGTTCCCAATTTTCATTGAGGTTCGTACCAAGATAGGTCCATGTTTTTACTATTTCTATTTGTTGACAGTTCACACTGATTCGTCCAAATTGCTATTCAAAAAATAAATTAACAATAAAAAACAAATGTATTTTTATTAATAAACTAATTACAATATTGTGCTGCCTCTGTATAATACTTATTTTCTTTAATCACAATATTACAAACTCACTACCTAATGCTTTTGTCCACTTTGGCGCAATTTTTCTATTAATTGGTTGATTGGTAACTTTGAAATATCATCAAAATCTCTGGGAAATTCCTCTTTGAGATCTGCCACGACGAAAGCTACAGATGCCCAGACAGCTGTGGCTTTATCTAGTGTGTCTGAGTCCAAGATATCTAAACTGTCGGCCACTGAGTGATGGTACCAGAAATATTTCTGATTCTCGTTCAAAAGACCAGCTGTGGGTATCTTCTTAGCCCACATTGCTATGTCAGATCCCACTGATTCGCTGTATTGGATTTGGGTTGCATTTATCGGTTCAAGTAACCTAAAAGAATATAACACAAAGACTGTATAAAGAAACACAGGTGCAAATAAAGTTAGGTAATGGAATATAAAAAAAAATCATCGAAATGAAAGGCCTGAAACAGGGATATGATCTATCACCTACACTTTTTAACATATACATCGATCAGGCTTAGAAAATATAGTATAGAAAATTTGGAACAACGGGCATACAAGAGAATATTATAGCATTCACTATTTTTCGCCGATGACCCAGTTATTTTTAGACAGGGGGGATATGGAATATATGATAAGGAAATTAAAGGAAGAGTATGAGCTGTCAAGATAAATATGTGTAAGATCGAATACTTATGTATTGGATTCGAGTTTGCAGATTTGATAAATTTAGAAGAGACTATTAAGAAACTTACAAGTGAAAAACTTCGGTTTGTATAATGGTATAAAAATTAGAACTTTAAGCAAGTCATCCAAATGGGTTATAGAAAAATATCAGAACGTTTTCGATCTAGTCAGATCATCTTCACTGACATTCTGTGTAGTAATTGAAACTAGCCCACTAGTTGATATATAGTCTTCAAAATTACATAGTTATTTATTAAAATATACTTTTGTAATGCGACACAATGTCGATGTTAATGGATTTTACTATCAGTACTTAAAAGCAGCGTGGACTAAAAAGACGGAAGTGAAGACCTGCTATGAGATAGAAAACTTACATAGGAAATGTTATTAATGATAGAGACCTCAGAGAAGGTGACTGGGAGAGTAGAGTGCTGTGGAAGACAAAAATAGTGAACTCGTAATGGGAATAAGTCGAAGAAGAAGAAGAAGTAACCTAAAATATATGTTTATGTTTCTTGAAATTATTAGAAGAATATACGTGATATTCTAAAATGAAAACTGAAAAAGTGCACCTTGGTAAAGGTATTAGACAAGGTTATACTAAGTATTTCACCAAAGCTTTTTACCATAGCATTGGAAAATGTATTCAAACAGCTTGACTGGGAGGAAAATGGATTTATGATGTACGTTTGAGTGATTTGAGGTTTGAGGACGATATATGTAGTAATATTTAGTACAAATATAAAGAAACTGGAGCAAATTCTGAAGGAATTAAACCAACAGTCTAATTTTAATAAAATAGGTCTCAAAATGAATCTTCAGAAAACAAAAATAATGAGTAATTTACAAACTAATCTTGTTACTGACAACGTCAGTATTGAAAATGAAGACCACTATAATATATATCTTGGACATACCATTAAAATCGACAAAGAAAACCAAATAGCCGAAATAAAAAGACGTATACAATAATTGTCTTGAGGAGCTTTCGGCAAGTTAAGCTTTATCTTGAAGAATAAAGATATACCAATGTGTCTAAAACGTAGAGTTTATGAAAAATGTATCTAGCCTGTAACATATGGACTGGAGACCATGGCCTTTACAAAGGAAACCTTAGAGCAACTCAGTACAACCCAAAGAGCGATGGAGAGGGCCATGGTAGGGATTAGTTTGAGAGACAGGATTCGAAATATCGAAACAAAGATTACTGATGTCGCAGAACGTATAGCAAGGCTCAAGTGGCAATGGGTCGGACATGTTGCCCGAGAGGGGTATTCCCATCTCGGCCCACTATAATCCTTTAATACTTTATGATACCCCAGGTACATTTTAAAAACCCCCCAGCTCGGCTCGAATATTAACAGGTAGGTATTAGGGTGTATTCCCATTTCGGCCCACAAATTTATCTTGGAATTATAGGTTAGGGAAAATATACTGTTTGGGTATCTGCTTGGAAATTACCGGTTGTCGATTTCATTTAACACAAGCTTGGTTTAGAAAAATCCAAGGCTTAGGTTTGGTTAATGAATATAAAGATAAAAGTTCAGATATAGGAAAATGGCTGCGTTACTGTTTTGGCCTTTTATTTTTAAATCCCGAAGAAATTGATGATTTTTATATTTTTGAACTTTATGAAATTAAACCTGAACATCCTAAATCGGAAGAATTTTCTGACTACCTTTTACAAAACTACTTAATATCTGATTCAAAATTTCCGCCAAAAATATGGGCAGATGCTTCCGCGGCTTTAAATAAAACTACAAATGCATGTGAATCTTTCCATTCCCATTTCAATAATTCAATGTATCAAACTCATCCTTCATTATTTATATTTTTAAATTCAATTTTAAATATACAAGCTGAAGTTCATGTTAAGTGATCTAAGTAATCTATTTAATAAAGTTATTCTATAAATGTGTTTTTTTCCATTGAGATGTAAAATTATTTGATTGTAACAATTAATATCTCATGGGCCGAGCTGGGTATATTTTATATCGGGCAGTTTTAATCTTTGTGCCGACTTGGGACATTTTTAAAAGACCTACCTGTTTCTTGGGCCGAGATAGGCACTGCCCGCTCGAGATAATCCCGAAAAATTGACACAGAGATTAACAAACTGGAGACCAAGAGAGAACAGGCGAGGAGTAGGCAGACCGTAGAAGAGGTGGAGAGATGATATCAAACAAGTCGCGGGCAAGCAGTGGATGAGGATTGTCAAGAGTAGAAATCGATGGAAGAGGCCTATGTTCAGCAGTGGACGAACACAGGCTGAAGAAGAAGAAGAAGATGCGTGATGTTTACTTACCCAACGATTTCCTTTAATATACAACCACCTTTTTTACCAGCTGTATATTCTATACCCAGAGGATTGAAAGTACCTTCGTCAGATTCCATTACAAACGTAAAATCGTCTAGATCATTCTTGTGTGCTTTGTCGTAAGCTTGGGCTCCTATAAAACCAGGTTCCTCGGCAGTCCAAAGAATAACTCTAAAACAAGATACATAATTTGTATTATGAAAAATAACTTTAATGTTGGGATAATATCGAAAAATCCGGAAAATGTCTAGTACCTAAAGTCTGGAATATCAGAAAATGTATATAAATAGAGAAAGTTAACAGTTCAAGTAACAGTAGTAATTTGAGTTTTTGAAGATGGTAATTTTCATTGTGTTAAAGTATTTTTCCGTCGACCGCCCATTTATGATCAAATTTAACACCCTCAAAATCATTGATTAATGACCCCTATTAATGAATGATTTTCTATTAATGAACGATTTCATTATAGGCAACACAACATACATTGCTTGCATAAATTAATTAAAAGCTCTGTGATTGTCAGTGACCTGTGGTGTAGGCAACCAAACATATACCTATTTATATTCCCACTAAAAAATGTAAACTCAAGTAGCCGCTGTTAGTACTATCTATCATTGTATGTCATTATTTACTTTATTGTTTAAAATTCTGTGTATTTGAAAAATCAAAAGATGGATATATCTTTATTTCTGAAAAGTACGGTCGACGGAAAAGTTTTGTAACGAACTCGTGAATTAAAATAACGATTAACAATCTCGAACATTAAAATATCTCAATTGTTAATCGCCCTTAATAATACACTTGTTGGTTAAATAACTATTAAGAGGAAACAGTATCGATCAACAGGTAGCGAAAACGCGTTCCAAGATTGCGGCTGTAATTTTGAATATTTTTTCGAGATATTTGGCACACGTATTCGTAATATAATAAAGAATGGCGGTACAGAGCCCAATTTGAAAAATATATTAATATATGGAAATTACTCTGCAATTAAATACAATATTAAAAAAACGAGCCTGTACCGCCATTAAGAAGAACAAAAAAATACACTTTCTTCAAATAAACTTTTTTATCCGATGTCTAGATTTTGTGTCATTTTGGAACTACTAATGAAATAAAAAATTTTAGTAGTTCCAAAATGACACAAAATCTAGGCATCGGATAAAAAAGTTTATTTGAAGAAAGTGTATTTTTTTGTTCTTCTTAATGGCGGTACAGGCTCGTTTTTTTAATATTGTATTTTATTACAGAGTAATTTCCACATATTAATATATTTTTCAAATTGGGCTCTGTACCGCAATTCTTTATTATATTACGAATACGTGTGCCAAATATCTCGAAAAAATATTCAAAATTACAGCCGCAATCTTGGAACGCGTTTTTGCTACCTGTTGATCGCTACTGTTTCCTCTTAATGTTGTTGGTATTTTAATAAATTGATTTTAAAGAACTGTATGAAAAGAAGCTCATGAAAATAAATATTAAGAAAACCAAAGTGATGTCATTCCGAAAAAACCAAAGTGTACCTCAACCTTGCACAATAAACGGGCACATTTTAGAACGGGTTAATAGATTTAAGTACCCGGGATATTGGACCGATAGCAGCCTAGATCCTGGTCTAGAAATAAGGTCTAAAATAGAACAGGCCAGAAAATCTATCAAAAAAATCAAAAGACTGCTATGTGATTCTTGAATAAAACTCGAAATTCGACTATGTTTATCAAAATGTTACGTCTTGTCAACTCTTCTCTATGCAGTTAAGACGTGGACCCTTAAAAAAATCAACCGTAAATAAACTGTCTTTGGAAATGGATCTACCGGAGATTTCTCAAAATTTCATGAACATCGCATACCTCAAACGAAGAAGTGTTGCTTGCATAGAATAGGAAATGAACGAGAACTTTTCAACACAGTGAAAGTTAGAAAAACATCGTACCTAGGCCACATACTGAGGAATGTTCTTCTTAAAGTTCCATCTCCTAGCGGAGGTTGGATATCATAATGGCTATGGTCACTTTGTTGGCTGCTGCTCTGAACAGTTGTAATGAACTACAGTTAAACCATTCTTTGCGAGATGCGTCTTCTTCCTATGCTTCTTTTTCCTTGGATCCTTCCTTGCATAATAACTCTCAGCAGCTCATATTTCTCTCCTCTGGTAATGTGACCCAAATATTCTAGTTTTCTTGTTTTTATACTGTTCATAATTTCTAACTCCTTATTTAAACGTCGTAGCAATTCAACATTGGTAATCTTTTGAACCCACTGAATTTTCAACATTCTTCTGTAACACCACATTTCGAACGCTACTATTTTTCTTATATGTTGCCTTTTCAATATCCAAGCTTCCATTCCGTATAGTAATATAGAAAATATGTAGCATCTTAGAGCCCTCAATCTGAGAGGCAACTGAAGGTCTTTGTTTTTAAGCAGTGTCTTCATTTTTATAAATGCTTGCCTTGCAGTTTCAATTCGGACTTTAATTTCTTTGCTTTGGTCATTTTTGTCATCAACCCAGGTTCCCAGATATTTGTATGTCTTTACTTTTTCTATTTGGGTTTGCTCTAGTATTAACCTTTCATTTCCATGTTGTGTTTTTGAGACAATCATAAATTTAGTTTTTTTCTTGTTTATTTTGAGTCCATAGCGAATGCAATAATCGTTAATTCTATTTAACAATTCTTGTAGCGACTCAAGGGTGCCTGCCATTATAACGGTGTCATCAGCGAATCTTATGTTATTTACTGTTCTTCCGTTTACAGAGATTCCAGCACTTAGTTCCGCTATCGCTTCCTGAAATATGGCTTCACTGTACACGTTAAACAGTAACGGCGACAGTACACAACCCTGTCTTACCCCTCTCTTTATATCAAGATTCTCGGACTCTTGTTCGTCTATCCTTATATTGGCCTTTTGATTCCAATACAGATTGATGATAATTCGTAAGTCTCGTCTGTCTATATCTCTGTTTTTCAATAATTCTATTAGTTATACTGAGGAATTATACTGAGGAATAATAAGTACCAATATTCTCAATGAATACCTAGTGAAATGAAAGATCGAGAGAAAGAGAGACTAGGAATTAAAAGACTATTGTGGTTAAGAAACATCAGACAAGGAAATGGCTAAATTTTGAACAGTTAAAAAGAACAGCTGAAGACAGAGAAGAGGTTGCAATTGTAGTAGCCAAGTTCCATAAAGGAGAGGGCATTTAAGAAGAAGAAGAAGAAGAAAGAAGTGTAATATTAGTGACAGCGGTAAGATTAAAGAGATAAATATTATTTTGACATAATGACGAAGCCAATGGTGTGTTAGTCAGCTACAATATTTCTTAATAATCTGATGTGTTAAATTTATCGAAGTGTGGTCTACTTAGTTGTCAACTTAGAACACTATCCATAATTCTTAGACAGTTGAATTATTTCATGGATGTTCTTTGTAGGTATACAGTGATGAGCGCACTAATAACCGGCAAAATAGCACAAAAGATGGAGAACATATTAAGTTGTGAGATAAAACGAGATGAACCTAATGGAGGTGTTAAATTTAGCGATAGTAACTTATAGATTGACATTTTATTGATTGTTTCCCGCCTTTAGGCGTATCGGACGAGTTTGAGAAATGCCACTGTCACAGTGACAGTTTTAGTTGACTTCATTCTCTGATACGTGTAAAGGTGGGAAACAATAATATAATGTCAATCTATAAGTTACTATCACTAAATTTAACACCTCCACTAGGTTCATCTCATTTTATCTCACAATTTAATATGTTTTCCATCTTTTATTTCCATTTATTTGATTGTTAAATCTGATCTCAATTTAAATACTCACCTTAGAGTTCTTCTTGCCCTTAAACCAAGTGATTTTAGAAGAACCATTGAATACCAAGAAATAAATGATCCACCACCATCATCCATTGCACCAACTCCAACATCCCAACTGTCCAAATGACCGGATACAATAACGACTTTTTGCTCCTTTTCTGATCCTTTAATTTCTGCCACCAAGTTTCTTGACGTTTCATCAGGCAGATGTTGCGAGTCTACTTGTAGTTTTATTACAATTCTTTTACCTTTGTCCTAGAATTAAAATGAACTTTACTAATAACAAAACAGAATATGTAATTAATAATTTTTATCTTAGGCTGAGAGCTGATTGCTAAGAGCTGATTAATAGTGAATATACTACATAACAATCATCCACACATAACCACAACTGACCGGTTTGAGGCTGTGAGCTCATACTTATATCTGGAATCATTAATCACAAACACAGGGTCATTACAGGTAGAGATTAAACGTAGATGTCATCTAGCAAAAGTTACCACATCAAGAATGAACAAAATATGGAAGGATATGGAAGGACTGTCAAATTTAAAGTGCGTTAAAGATGAGGTTGATCAACGGCTTAATAATCCCAATACTGACCTACGAATGTGAAGCTTGGACCCTGAGGCAATCGGAAAAAAGAAAGATAGACGCCAATGAAATATTCTAGTGGAGACGAATGTTACAAATTCCTTGGACCGATCAAATAATTCAATTTTAAGAGAGCTAAAAGTTAACCAACGGCTCTCCAGTAAAGTTCATCTCTAACAATTAAAATACTTTGAACATGTTATAAGAGCAGATACCTACAGAAAACATGGAAAGACTTATTATCCAAGGAAAGGTGGAAGGCGCTGGGTCACGAGGAAGATCCCCAAAAATATAGATCGGTCAAATTACAGACATATGTAATAGACCTATTCGTGAGTTACAATAAATGACCAGAGCCAGAGATACACGACATCATCATCATCAACCCGTACGCGTCCACTGCTGGACATAGGCCTCCCTCAGCTCTTTCCGTCTGTCTCTGTGAGCGTCCTCTGCTCCGTAGTGCTTCTTTTCGTGGCCTCCACTCGACAATACGGTTGGTGCATCGGTTGTCAGACAATCTGGCGACGTGTCCTGCCCAGTTCCACTTTAGCGACTCAATTTTTTCTACAGCGTCTGTTGTTTTTGTTCTACGACGTATTACTTCGTTTGGAATTCGGTCTCTCAGGGAGACACCCAACATTTGGCGTTCCATAGCCCTCTGAGTTATGCGAATCTTGTTCACTACCTTTTTTGTGAGTGTTAATGTTTCCGCTCCATAAGTGAGTACAGGCAACACACACTGGTCAAAGATTTTCCTTTTCGGGCATATGAGTAAGTCCGATTTAAATACATAGTTCAGTTTACCAAACGCTGTCCAGGCTAATCTTATCTGACGTTGGAGCGCACGTTTGGTATTCTTTTCCTAACCGAATTTCATGTCCCAAGTACTTATAAGATGCAATCTGCTCAATATCCATTCCATCAACAACAATATTACGATTTCTCCAATATTTTACACGACATCACCATGACCAATATACTCCCTCAGGCAGGTCAAGACTGATAAAAGAGATCCATAGTCGCTAAGTATAGGGGCTATGGAATTATTTTTTTATAGGTATCTAGGTTTATAAGATTTATGGTTTTTTTCTTCTCCATTGAAATAGATTTTATAGATTTGGTTATTTTTCCAAAAAGTCGTCACCACAATAAAGATTCATTGGCAAGATTTTTAGTTAAGAACAGGTAAATAACATATTAATTAAAGTTATCATTAAATATGTAAAATATTATATGGTTCGTTAAGATTAATGTGAGATTACAAATTAAGGGTTTAATTATTTGTGATTGAATAATATGGAATAAGTGTTTAATTAGGAAATATTTTAAAGTCCAGGCATTTTTCATTTTACAAGTTGATAGCATCAATTTAAATAATTTAATAAATTAAAGACTGAACACATTACGACTGACTCATAAAAAATGCCAGACGAGCGACTAACCACATTTTTCCGAAGGTAGACACCAACACACAAATCAGTAGCGGGTACTAGAGAGGAACTTACAAAATTAGTGATAAGTAAAAGGTGCAATTATTGTCCTTATCAGTATAAATGCAAATACCTCTATTATGTCAAGAGGGTTATCAGCAATAAAATTTTGATGAAGCATTTACACTTAATAGTCTGCATTTAATGAATTTTTGTATATAGGATTTTTAAAACTGCAAGACAGTATGGATACTATGGTCTACCTACAAACAGGATTAGAATATTGACTTGGCATCGAAAAAAACGTCTTCAAGTGAATTACTAAAAAGATAAAGGCAGTTTTTGTTTTAATTTGATTCAGAGTTGGACCACCATCTCCATAGAGCTATTTCAGCATATATGCATCATCAGTGGAACTATGCAGTCACAACTCTAAAACAAAATCAACAAACCCTGCCTATTTAAGGGAAAACATCGCGATGCAATGAATCCACCTTTTGAGACGCAAAATAGCGACATCTCTCGTAATACGAGGAAGATGAAAAGCCCCAGATGCAAAGGTTACTACATTTATACAATTAGAATAATTGAAATAAAAGTAATAAGCAGTAATTTAAATCTTGAATTACTAAGAGTGCAGACTTCAAAGATAGTACTATGTTTCGTTTTCATCCTTAACAATAATTATTATTGATTATTAGAAACTGTTAGAGATGGCGGTGCAATGAATACGGTTAATTAGTCTTTTGAGCCACACATTGAAATTTTTTCTTCACATTATCCATGGAAGAGTAGGAGGTCATTGCGAAAGAGACCCAGATAAAACCCAGTTTCGAAAACTTTTTGGCTTAAAAAGACTTCTCCAAAAATGCCGCGACCAATGTAATTGTATTTATATGGCTTTCATCGATTACGAAGAGGCTTTCGATAGGGCACAGCATCGAACGCTTTTGAACATACTTATTAAGAGCCAAAGGCGTTAATAGTAGAGACTTACTTATTAGAGAAAACTTGTATTCAAAGTAGAGAGCAGTCATAGGAGTCAATGGGAGATTAACGACGATTAAATTTAAAGGGGCACCATATACAGGGATCAGTGGTCGTTTGCCAAAAGCAGATATGTCCACTTTTGGTACTTTTCAGAAGAGCAAATTCAAATTTCCACGACGCCGACGGCTATAAAGCTACAGTTTTAGCTTATGTGAACTCATATAAATAGCTGTATAAACATTAAGCTCAAAACCAAATATAATATTTCTAAAACTGCGATTTTATGGACATCGTATGGACATTTGAATTTGCTCTCCTGAAAAATATCGAACATGGACATATTATCAGCTTTTGGCAAACGGCCACTCATATACATATATGTATATTCGGTTTCATAACGTCTTATTATGACGTCGTCTTACTCCCAAACGGCACTGTATTATGTCCTGAGTTAGGTCTTCATTTAGATTTCGAGCGCTAATCGCTTTCCTAACTCCCAGATTCCAGCTCTGTGGTGGCCTTCCTCGTTTTTTCTTCTCTGGGGGTTGCCACATCAAAGTTTTTTTTTGACAATCTTTCGTCCCCCATTCGACTCACATGCTTATATCATATGAGCTGTTCTCTCCCAATATCCTCAACCATAGTGCCCTTTACACCCATTTGTTGTTGTATTATTTCATTCGTTATTCTTTCGGCTTTGATATTCTCATCGATCTTCTGATGGCATCCATTCCCGTGGCTTCGCCCTTTTTCTTATATTTCTCGGTTATTCTCCATGTCTCGACTCCATAAAATAGGCTAATTTTAACCATTGGCTCATATATGTTCCATTTTCTTTTCTTTGACATTTCTTTACTCCATAGAACTCCATTTAGACATGCTATAGCTCTTCGCGCTTGTATGATTCGATGTTCTATTTCTCGTTCGTCTTTTCCACTACGGTCGAAGATGACGCCCAGGTATTTATATTCATCACACGGATTTATTTTTTGATTGTCTTCGATATCGAGTTGTTCTGCTTCAGCGCAAATTGAGAGGTATTTGGTCTTTTCTAAATTGATATTTAATCCCCATTTCTGGTATTTAATATCTACTTGGATATAATTTCCAAAAAGTCTTTTAGATAAATGATTTGGAGTGAAAATAAATGATAATTAATATTCTTAGCCGATACAGAATCCTTCAGCTTATCATGAAAGGTAAAATCGGAGGCCATAGAGAAATTGGCAGGAAGCATATGTCATGCACAAGAACATTCGCGTTTGAATAGTAATACACAACGCCGAACAACTATTCCGTTTAGCTGAAGACCGCGAAAAATTAGGCAATGTAATTGCCAACGTTAGGGTGACCTAATATGGCTCCGAAACAAGATGAAAAAAAAACTGTAAGTACCTGATATCTTTGTAGCATATTAGCATCCTCAACTGTGATCGAAAGAGCCGGAATCTTCTTGACATCCTTCCTGTACTTGAGGTATCCTGTGTGAAGAGTATACATGGAAAATGGTGTTACAGATTTTATAAGTACCGCTAAAGCTCCATGTTTAGCAGCTTCGACAGGTCCTTGGCTTCTATATTTGACAGATCTTCCGTAACGTTCAAACTGGAAGTTGATGACAACTATTTTACCTAAAAAGGTGACTAAGAGTTAGCCTAAATGATTCATAATTGGTTTTTAACAATAAATCTCAAAACCACCATTGAAACAGATGGAAAATATAGAAGGAGATCTATGTCCAGTAGTGGACAAGCGAAGATTGAATGATGAACCGAAAACTTATTTAAAACTCTTACCTTTAGCTGCTGCTGAAATATCTGGTTTGTTTAACTCCTCAAAGGAACGAACAACTAGGACTTCTGCTGTTATTCCCTCAGGAGGAGTATTAGCTGTTTGTCCCAAGCCAAGTACACCAATTTTGGATCTTCGAGGCTCCAGGACTTCAGCAATTTCTGTGCCTCTGGAAATATTTATTAATAATGAAGACCAAAATACGACAATTACATTGAAGATTAGACATGAAAAGTAAAATAATAAATGTGATGGTGCTATAGCGTTTTCATTTTTCTAGTAATAACTGCTCTCAAAATTTTGATTGCGATGTACCAATATATGCCTATAATATCTCGTAGTATTTCGAGTTACCCTATAATTAATTTCGTCTCTGTTTAGTCTAGTCAAAAAGTACGAGTACTTCTGCCGTGCAACCAATTTTGTATTATTAATAGACGGACAGTCTTTCTCCAAGTGCCTAGTAAAAAGGTTTATATTAACATTTAGTAAGTTGTCTGGCGCAGAATTAATAAAAGAAGGCGGAGACTCCCTATTGAATGCGATACACGAACTTATAGTGAACATATGGAATAATAAACAACTGCCACAAGACTGGAATACCGGAGTAATGATTCCACTACATAAAAACGGAGATCAGCTTCAATGTAAAAACTACCGGGCAATAACGCTACTGTGGCATATAAAATACTGTCAAATATTGTGTATGAGCGATTGAGACCATATGCCGGGAGATATGAATGTGGTTTCTACAGGCAGAAGTCCACAATAGATCAGATCTTCGTTTTGAGACAAATCTTGGAAAAGACTAAGTAGTGAATTTAATATAGAAACACATCATCTCTTCATTGACTTTGAGAGTGCCTATGATAGTATTCATCGAGAATTTCTGATCAACGCCCTGAAAGAGTTTAATATTCCAACTCATCTCATTGATATAGTAAAAGAAACACTTAAAGTACAAAGCAGGGTTCGAATTCAAAACGCACTAACAGATACAATTCATGTTATAACGGGCCTACGACAGGAAGATTCCCTATCCTGTATTCTATTCAACATCACATTAGAGAAAATAATTAGAGAGTAAAAAGTCAACACCAGAGCAACAATAATAACAAAAAGTGTACAAATATTGGCATTTACAGATGATGTTGATATCATAGCTAGAAGCAAAAGAGAAATGATAGAAGCTGTTTAGGCAATACGTAAAGTATCCTTAACAATAGTAACCTATACTTATTGTACGGTTATAGAGTATATTCCCATAGGTAAGCTGGTTAAGAGTAGATAACGATTTTTCATATGTAATTTAAAGTATTATCTGCATAAATGGCACAAAGAATATTTGCTACGAGAGGTATATGGTTCAAAATGCATACAGTATCACGACTAATAAGTTATGTTCACATACATGTAGAGTACTTACAGTTTTATTCCTTGATGACGTGTCACATCAGAGCTCTGATTGAATTCCATAATCCATTTGGTTCATTTGTAAGGCACTCACTAATACGCTAAATAAATCATCGTCGATAATACTGAGCAGATTGAATTATCTGAGCGGTATAAAACGATAGCAAAAAAAGCCGGTAAAATGCGGCCTTTTTACGAATAGCGGGAGCGTCGATAGATTAGAGATGATTCTCGTTAGGAAGCTTTTGACGATCTGCCCCGGCGAGGGGTTCAAATGCGAGTCTCAACAATAACCTGGAGTTTCCAGAAAGGTTACATAAATACTACTTGAATTTTAAGTAATCAGTAGTACAGGGGCGTAACTAATTATTTTAGTGAGCCGTGTATAATATATTTATTGTACATATTGCCGGGGGCGACAGGCGAGAGAGATGGCCTATATCACCTCGAAGAGAGGGGATTGGCAAAGATGTGCACAACGATAAGAAATGTTTGAAGAAATTAGAGTTTATATACACAAGGGGTAACAACGATAAAATGGAGGAAAACGATAAGTTTTCCCCCTAGGGATAGATTTTAATCTTCCAGGGGAATCACAGCGATTTTCGTAATACCACGAAGAAAATCACCGTGAGTAGTGTGAATCTTGACAGTACGAACTAGACCATCCTTACCAGGCAATACATCTATTACCCTGGCAGTTGGCCATAAGAGTGGAGGAGTACCATCCTCCTTCAACAGAACCAAATCCCCGATCTTGACAGGGTCAGTAGGGTCGGTCCATTTATTTCTTTGCTGCAGGAGGCAAAGATAGTCTTTTTTCCACAATTTCCAAAATTGCTGTTGAATTTTACTAATACGCTGAAAAAGATTCAACCTATTTTCAGGTATCTCTGAAACACTTGGTTCAGGGGGCGCGGTTAAACTTCTTTGAACTAAGAAGTGAGCTGGAGATAGGAAAGCGAAGTCATTGGCGTCAGACGACATCCTAGTGATGGGTCTCGAATTTAGAATAGCCTCGATTTGGCATAATACTGTGTTAAACACTTCAAAGGTGAAGTGGGAATTTCCTATAATTCGATAGAGGTGATACTTCACACTCTTTATTCCTACCTCATGGAGGCCGAATTGATGGGGGTTGCGGGGAACACCCATCTTGAAAGTTATGGAGTTTTGAGTACAGAATTCCTTAATCTGTTCCGAATTATTTTGATTTAAGAAAAAATCATAGAATTCGCGCATTTCATTTTTTGCCCCATGGAAATTTGTGGCATTGTCGCTCCAAATAATACTGGGCGTGGATCTTCTGGCAATAAACCTTTTCAGAGTAAGAATATAGGCTTCTGCGCTTAATCCTGTGACGAGTTCGATATGAACACATTTAGTGCTCATGCAAATGAAATAGGCTACGTATGCTTTGTAAAGCGGTGCCTTCCTCAAATGTGAGGACTTAATTAAGAAGAACCCCCCATAGTCCACTGAGACGACTTGGAAGGGTCTAGTGGGGAGTACACGATCGGGATGCATATCTGCCATCTGTTGAACAGAATTGGGTGTCATGAATCGGAAACAGTTTACACACTTACGAATTAAGCGTTTAATCTGTCTTAATCCGTCAATTGGCCAGTACTTCATTTTGACATACGAAAGTACTGTTTGCGCGCCTGAATGTAATAACTTATGATGAGCTTGAGTCAAGATTAGTTCTACAACTCGACATTTAGAAGGAAGTAGAATGGGGTGTTTTTGATTATACGATATGGGGGCGTGTCGGAGACGTCCTCCCACACGAATCAGCCCATCATTATGTTGTAGGAAGGGGTTGAGTTTACGAATGGCTTTATTGGTCACGAGTTTAGCATTTTTCAATTCAAGAATCTCTTTTTTAAAGTAGATACTTTGGATATACCTGATGATCGCGTGATCAGCGATCTCCATTTCGGGTGGCGTCAATATATCCGTATCTCGTGGAGAGTTATTTATTTTCTTTTTAATATTACTGATGAATCTAAAAAGATAAGCGACAATTCTTTGAATTTTACGAAAAGAAGAAGATTTAGCGAATAGATTTTCAAAGGTGTCGTTGAGTTCGTGATTTGTTGCTATGTTTGAGACAACTAACTTCCTTAATTCAGGAAGATCATCCTGAAAATGAGGAATTTGATGAAGAGAAAAATCGATGGGATTGTCTCTAATAAAGCTAGGTCCGCATAACCAGTCTTCGGTGGTCTGGGGATTATCAAAGACATTTATCCCTCTGGAAGCGGGGTCAGCGATGTTTTCGTGACTTCTGACGAAATGGAAATCACAAGGAAAAGTTTCCAACAAGGAATTGACCTTTTGAATTCTGTTTTGTACAAAAATGTTCCAAATGTGTTTTTTAGAAAGTATCCAAGACAAGGCAATTGTAGAGTCAGCAAAGAGATGAGATGAAGATATACTCAAATTTTTCTTGAAGATGTGAAAAAGTCTATGAGCCAGAGTGACTCCCAACACTATTCCACAAAGTTCCAATTTGGGGATGGTGAGTTTATTTTTTAGCGGAGAAATTTTGTTTTTAGAAGCGATAAGCCGCGACGATACAGAAAAGTCTGAGTATGTCGCTTTGAGATACACACAAGTGCTGTATATTTTTTCCGATGCGTCGGTGAAAATAATTAATTGAACATCAACAACTTTCTTTTGTAAAAGTAAGCATCGAGGTACCTTGACCTCTTCTATAGTTTTGAATGTCGATAAGAGGTTTTGCCAATTTTTCATAATGATGGGTGAGTCAATGGGTTGATCCCAGTCCAATTTCTGGGACCATATTTCCTGTATCAAGAGCTTAGCGTTCACAAGGACAGGGGATAACCATCCTAGCGGGTCATACAAAGTAGCAATGTAGGAGAGAATAGTACGTTTAGTAACAACATTAGCCAATTTGAAGATAGGAGTTTTAAACGAAAAGTGGTCGCGTTCTGAATCCCAGAATATGCCTAAGACTTTATCAGATCCCGTGAAGTTAAGACTGACTTCAGAGACGGGATTTAAATTGTGTTGAGACAGAAATTCTGAAGAACTGCAGTTCCACTTGTGGAGGAGGAAACCATGGGTTTCTAGCAAAGAAGTTAATTGTTCGAAAAGACAACTTAATTCATGAAGACTGTCAGCACCGCTGATCAGGTCATCCATATAGATAGATTCTTGCAGAACACTAGTAGCAAGTTCGTGGGTATGTTTGTTGTTGTCAGCGATGTGCTTGATAACTCTTTGAGCGATAAATGGGCTACTTGGGAGCCCGAAGGGTAATCTTTGAAATTGATAGCACCGTAAAGGCTGCTGAATATTGTCCCTAAAGAGAAAATTTAACAGAAATGTTTCAGTGGGACAAATGGCGATTTGTAGGAACATAGCCTTGATGTCGCCTACTAGTGCGAATTTAAACTGACGAAACTTAGCGAGAATGTCAAAAAGTTCATGTTGGACGACATAACCTTTGTCTATGACGTCACTGAGGGAGATTCCCGTAGACGATTTATTGTTTGGATCGAAAACTATACGAGTGGAAGTAGTAGAGTTGGATTTGAAAACGGGAAAGTGAGGGAGAAAGTAATTAGGTTTACCTGAGTCATTTAGCATTTTTAACGGCACTTGAATTATTTGTCCGTTATTGAGATATTCCGATATAATGTCCTGATATTTTTCCAATAAATCAGGGTTGAGTTGAAAACGTTTCTCGAGACTGAGAAAACGTCTTTTTGCCGAGAGAAACGAATTTCCCATGTCTATATCTTCGATAGGGAGTTTGAGATTGAGTGTGGACTCATATCGTCCATTGGGGAGAACATTAACATGTTTTACAAAATTAATTTCAGCGGGGTGATCATTAATGAGATCGGTGTTCTGAGGAGCGGCTTCTTCCAGCTCCCAGAATTTTTGTAAATGATCGGATAGTTCCTCGTTGGACACTACCGGCTCATTTACGGCGGAAGGAGTGTTATGAGAACAACAAGTAACGAGAGAGTTTGAATAAAATTCCAAAGCCTTTTTAGTATTTTTCGACTTAAGAGCAAAGTCTGGAACTGACCCTGATATCGTGTACCCGAGTAGAGTGCGTTGAAGAACGGGAAGACCTTTTCCCAAACGAATTATTTCAGGTTGAATGATATCGTTATACAGGTCTGCACCGAGCAGGATACCAATTGGGGATGTTACATGGAACATCGGATCACCTAATGGTATCTCTGAGGGTATGTTTAGTTTGCTCGCCGAAATAGAAATTTGAGGAAGCGGATTTGTTATCTTTGGGAGTACAGAGCACGAGATGTCAAAAGGAACGTCGTTAGCGACAGCGAAAATTGTTGTATCTACAATAGATTGAGACGAGGATGAGGTGGAGTTAATTCCATTGATCCGTAATTTTCCATCTCTAGTGGTGAGTGACAGTTCCTTTACGAGGTCAGCACTAATAAATGAAACCTGTGAGGCCGAGTCTAAAAGTGCCTTTGCGAAGACCCTCTTGCCGCTAGGAGCGACAAGATAGACCTGGAGTGTGCTTAATAACACCAAATGATTATCAAGCGAGGCTGCAGATAGAGCCATTGAATGTGGAGTCGAATTTTGAAGATTAACTTCCGTTTCAGGAGCTCTAACATGTGAGGGCCCCTGTTGTGAATTACCCTGTGTATGGGAGTTATTTGAGATAGCGGTTTTATTATGATTATTTGAGTTGTGTTGGCCAACAGCCGCGGAAGGGTTACTATGACCCGTTTTGTCGAAATGGAGCAACGTGTGATGACGAGATTTACAAACTATGCAAGAGAATTTGGATTTACACTGATCGAGCATGTGAGACCCAAGACAATTAATACAAAATTTATTTTGTTTGACAAAACTAAAACGTTCTTTAGAATTCAACTGCTTGAACTGAGGACAAGAGTAGATCGAGTGAGAGTCGTTGCAATAGGAACATTTCTTAGGACCTAAGCGAGGCGAAAGGTTACTGGTAGAAGTGTCTGAGGCTAGGTGTAAAGAGTGTCTGGAAGTAGTAGTCGATTTTGGTTTTGATTGAGATTGAATATTCTCAAGATGAACAACGCGTGTCTCGATTTCCCCTAGAAAATGGACAAAATCAGGGGTAGCTTGGCTACCACCGGATTGGAACTCAAGAGCCCTAATGGTAGGTGCGTCGAGTTTCTGAGTAGCGATATGTATGAGAAGTAAATGCAAGAGATCTGAAGGGGGCCTATTCAAGTTCAATAGGGCCTTGAAATTATTTGACATGACCGTATGAAAATTTCTTAATTGTGAGTGATTTGCGTTTCCAGAAATAGGAGGCGCATCAAGAATTTGAGAGATGAGAGTTTTGATAAGCGATTTAGAGTTGGCGTACCTTTGTGTCAGGTTATCCCGGGCTATTTTGTAATTGTCACCTGTGAGTGGGATATGCTCGAGAAGCGTCAAAGGCTCGGAAGTTAGAAAACTTTTGAGGTAAATGAGTTTTTCCAGATCACTTAATGTAGTATCAGATCCTATTATTGTATCAAAGGTCTCAATGAATGAATTGTATTCAGTAACTAAGCCACTAAATGGTTTTAACTGAATACGAGGGAGGTTTACTGTTCGTTGCCTAGCCATAGACTGTGAGGTTAGAGAAGAATTAGGGTCAAATTGGAGGGAGGGGGTAGCAGTCACATTAGAACTTTCAATGACCTCTAACCTTTCTTCCAATAGAGAAATTGTATCCAAATATTTATCAAAAACCACAGAGGAATCAGTAGAGGGGGTAGGTTCCTCGGGGATCGTCTCCAGCACATTTTGAGCATCGCGGAAAAGTCCGTAAGAATGTTTGAGTTGTGAAATTATTTCACGAATTTTATATTTGTTTAGAGAATTAAGAGTTGTGGGAACCGAATCAGCCAACTTGGTTATATCAAGTTTTGCGGTGAGCCTCTGTCGGTTATATTTTGATCGGTCAGCCATGTTGCGAGAATGTGAGATTAGATAGATTATTTGCAAATGTCTAAACCTATAAATCGATGCGAAAATGAGAGAATATGTACAATATATTATATATTACACGTTTAATAGTGTGAGATTGGCTTAATAGTATCACCCTGTATGAGCGCAGATTAGTATATGAAATGCAAAACTATAAAATTTCAAAATATATGCAATTTTCCAAAATGGGTATTTTTCAGCAAGTGTGAGACACCCTTAACAAGTATTTAAATTAATTAAATTGAAGGAAAAAACAATTATTTATTTTCTATAGTTTTCTAGAAGTGTAAAATGAGCTTAAGCGAAGCTAAATGTAGCAAAAACTTACAATTTATGCAAGAAAACAAAATTATTTTTAATAATTTTTGTAACCTGTGAACCAGGCTTAATCGGATTCAAAATTATAAATTTAATTTAAATCAAAAGGTTGAACAAACAATGTTAAAATTATAACACCCGTACTATCAGCCAAGAAATGAGTACACTTTTTGTATACTATAAACAGAAAAATATATTTACGAAAATAAAATAATGTAATATATGCAAATATTTTTTCATACAAACAAAACGACTCCTTTATTTGAACAAAGCAAGTAGTTTCTGAAATTGCACGTGTAGACCGGGCTTAACAACCTACCAGCTATTGTAGAGACGTGCTGGGTTAAATACTGAGAATTTGAGTGCAGAAAGAGAGGAATATTTTATTTTTGTGCCGGGGCGGCGTGGCTTGGAAATTTCCAAATGCAACAGAAAGACACTATAAATGAAAAACCGTTATTCTCAGAATAGAGATTATCAAAATATGCAAATACGAAGGACCTTGAGGATTTAATTAATAAATAATTAATATGATACGGCTCGATGGAACAGAAATGTTTAGGCAATACGTAAAGTATCCTTAACAATAGTAACCTATACTTATTGTACGGTTATAGAGTATATTCCCATAGGTAAGCTGGTTAAGAGTAGATAACGATTTTTCATATGTAATTTAAAGTATTATCTGCATAAATGGCACAAAGAATATTTGCTACGAGAGGTATATGGTTCAAAATGCATACAGTATCACGACTAATAAGTTATGTTCACATACATGTAGAGTACTTACAGTTTTATTCCTTGATGACGTGTCACATCAGAGCTCTGATTGAATTCCATAATCCATTTGGTTCATTTGTAAGGCACTCACTAATACGCTAAATAAATCATCGTCGATAATACTGAGCAGATTGAATTATCTGAGCGGTATAAAACGATAGCAAAAAAAGCCGGTAAAATGCGGCCTTTTTACGAATAGCGGGAGCGTCGATAGATTAGAGATGATTCTCGTTAGGAAGCTTTTGACGATCTGCCCCGGCGAGGGGTTCAAATGCGAGTCTCAACAATAACCTGGAGTTTCCAGAAAGGTTACATAAATACTACTTGAATTTTAAGTAATCAGTAGTACAGGGGCGTAACTAATTATTTTAGTGAGCCGTGTATAATATATTTATTGTACAGAAGCATTTATGCTATAGAAATAGCGGCACAAAACAGTGGCCTAAATATTAATGAAATAAAAACCAAATACATGAAGGCGAGCATATCGACAGGCCAAAGAAACCTACAGAATGTGACAATAGGAGACTATAACATCGAAAGCGTAAAATTTTTTACATATCTAGGTTCATTAGTTACCGCAGATAACAATGTCAGCGAAGAAGTTAAGAGATGAATACATATTGCTAATAAAACATATAATGGACTAATTAAACATCTAAGATCTAACAACATGAGGAGAAAAACCAAATGCAAAATATACAAAACCCTGATAAAACCGGTCCTTATATATGGATCAGAGACATGGACACTGTCGAAAAGTGATGAAAACTTATTATTGTAGGTACGTTTGAACGAAAAATCCTTAGACACATATATAAGGGGGTGAAAGAAAATGACGTATGGCGCAGAAGATATAATTTTGAACTATACGCAGCATACAACGAACCCGACGTCATAACATTCATAAAGATCGGACCTCTGCGCTGGATGGGCCATGTTGAACGAATGTTGGAGACCGAAACACCAAAACACATAATGAAGCAAACACCAGTAGGGAGAAGGTCAAAGGGAAGACCCAAACTTAGATACATGGAACAAGTGGAGCAAGATCTGAAAACACTTGAGATTACCCACTGGAAGAACAAAGCAAGGAACAGAACAGAATGACGGAAAATCCTAGAACAAGCCAGGACCCAAAAAGGGTTGTCGAGCTACTGATGATGATGATGATGAAGTTGTCTGGTTTATAAATGCAATTAGAGAAGCCGACCTCGCATACGGATGAAAAAGAGAATCACAGTGATGAATATCTGGATACTGCACTTAATACGCAATGAAGAGATCGAGGAAAAAAGCGGAATTAGCAGGAAGAATTTTTCATGGCTCCGTAACATTCGTCTATGGACTGGCTTATCAGTAGATGAATTGTTACATGCCGCTTAAGATCGAGGACGATATCGGCAAATTGTCATTGAAGCTACCCAAGCCTAAAAATGGGGAACGGTACTCAAATATGAAGAAGATATGTACCAAATTGAGGTGTTGAGCAGTGTAAAGTAAACATGATCTCTTTGTTTTTCTTCCTGTCGTTAAATTTCAAAGAATTTCGATATTATATTACATAATATGTATAATTATTACACTATCACTTCCATATTTATCTATAATACTTTTATCGGTAGGGAAATGTCAAGACGAGGTTATCGATTTCTTGAAATTCTACTGTTGCCCACGTGGATGAATATTATAAAATATTTCAAACGTGATTAAAATTTAACACTGATAGGCAATTGTCTTCTGCTAATATCTTTATATAATGATGAGACAATAATAAAATACCAACGTAACAACAATAATAGGTAAGAACATGGACATAGACAACAAGAGGGCTAAGTTCAATAATTATTGATTATATCATCATGCGCCAAAAATCAAATATAAAATTGTTGGAGGTAAGAGTGTATCGAGGAGTAGAGTCTGGATCGGATCACCACTTAACCATGGCAAAGGTGTTAGCTAAATACCGGGGAAATAACAGCGACCATCAATATGAATAAACAATGCCCGGAAATAAAATATGTGCCTGTATATGAGTGTAAACAAAAATAATTTGGAAAGTCTAAATAATGACTTCACCCAATTTTTGTAAACTATGAAATATACAAGAAAACAAGACGGTGGAAATACTATATTGTCTAATGAAAGACACATAATGCAGCACAAGGGGCCACGGAGTATAAGGAAAATGTTCGAAAACAAGATACGTAATAGTGTTCACAAGAAATAAGAAAGTTCTTCTTCTTCTTAAAGTGCCTATCCGTTCCAGATGTTGGCGATCATCATGGCTATCTTGACTTGTTTACCGCAGCGCGGAACAGTTCAGTGGTAGTCTTCTTCCCGGTCCTCTTCTACCATTTACCTTCCCTTGGAGAATCAGTTGGAGAAGGCCGTAACGTTCTTGATTTCTCATTACATGTCCTAGATATTCTAATTTTTTTGTTTTGATGGTTATGTGAATTTTACACTCTTTCCCCATTCTACGCAGGACTTCCACATTAGTAATTCGGTCAACCCAGGATATACGTGAGATGCTCCTATAACACCACATTTCGAAAGCTTCGAGCCGATTCATAGATGCAACAGTTAGTGTCCACGCTTCCATTCCTTAGAGCAGAACTGTGAATAATTGATGGATTCGACCGTTACTTGATGGAAGTTCATTTTATCTAACAATAAAACACTGAAAACGTTTGTTTTCTATACTTCCACAAAATTTATTACAACTAAGTGACTACAGCTGTTTCGGCAGAGTGCCTTTCTCAAGTGATTTAGTTTACAATGGTTTGCCTATTTAAAGTCTTTAACTGAAGAGGTTGAGGAGTGGGGAGAGCTATGGGTAATCCTCTAAGCCCATTGCTATCAGATATATTTATGAACCAACTTGAAACAACAATTTCTAAACATCCCGTATTTAAACAGTTCTTATATTGGTGGAGATACGTATATGATATACTAGTATGCTTTACAGGAACTAACAGACAACTTGACCAATTTCTATCATACATTAATTCACTTCATAGTAATATTGAGTTTACAATAGGTTTGTTCGTAGTACGATCCAAACGATCAGCAACCGTTGCCAACCATCAGACGCATGCGCAGTTAACCGTTGGCGCTGCGCAGTTAACAGTTAGAGTTCGTAGATTACAAACGCGCATGCCTCTGATGGTTGGAAACGGTTGCTGATCGTTCTACGAACAAACCTAATAGAAACAGAACAGAATAATTCCATAGACTTTCTAGATGTAACGATTACCAGACTACACAACAAGCATGAGTTCTCCTTATATCATAAACCTACCCATACTGACACAACCATACACAATTCATCATCCCATCCTACACAACACAAATTAGCAGCCTACCATAGCATGATACATAGACTGACAGAAATTCCCATGACAAAAAATAACTTCGAGATAGAACTAAACATCATTAAACAAATAGCAGTAAACAATGGCTATAACGAACAAACAGTTAACAAAATTTTAAACCAAAAACTCCATAAGAAAGCCCTGAAATTAGTGTATTCACCACCACAGAAAGAACCTAGTACCTTCTGCTCTCTAACATATACTGGCAAGATAACAACAAAAATGGCCAGATACATAAAAAAGAAAAGAATAACACCAGCTGTCAGAACTACTAACAACTTAAGTAAATATATTAAGAACAATAAAAGCCGAAAGAGAAAGCAACTACAGAGTGGTGTGTACAAACTAACTTGTGGTGACTGTCCGAAAACTTACATCGGTCAAACTGGCAGAACCTTTGACAAACGGATAGCAGAACACAAAAGGGCTTTCAACAATAGAAAAACAGACACTTCTACATACGCACTTCACCTTCTAGATCATAATCATTCTTTTAATGAAGAGTTTAAAATTCTGCATATTCAAAATAAAGGCCTTAAGCTATCTTTATTAGAATCTATGGAAATTAATAAATTGAAAAATACAGATATAATTCTGAATGACCAACTCGAGACAAACAGTTCCCCACTCCTCAACCTCTTCAGTTAAAGACTTTAAATAGGCAAACCATTGTAAACTAAATCACTTGAGAAAGGCACTCTGCCGAAACAGCTGTAGTCACTTAGTTGTAATAAATTTTGTGGAAGTATAGAAAACAAACGTTTTCAGTGTTTTATTGTTAGAACTGTGGATATGTAGCATTTCAACAGACGGTATTTTGTTTTTAATGATATGTCTCGACTGTTGAAAATGGTTCTCATTCTAACGTATACTGCTTTCGCTTTTATTATTCGCTGTTTAATTTCTGTCGAGTGGTCCCATCGTCTATTTAAATTCGTGCCCAGATATGTATATTGCTCAACAACTATAAGAAAGTTGGTAGTTGCTAAATACCAAAAAAAATTATATCGAATCTGACTACAAACACAAAATCCAAAAGACTGATGAACATACACTTACTAGAATAAGAAAACTGTGACCAAAAGAAAAACGAAATGTGGGATCAAGAATGTGAAAAAATATACAAATATATAGTTTGAATTCGAGTATCTATCAAAAGCATGGAAGTTTATAAAAAAACCATGCCATGCTTTGCCAAATAAACACTATTTAATAAAGTAAAAAGAAAGGAACTGTATAAATCACTTACGAAAAACATAAAACCAAGTAAAAGTAAATAATGAAATATCAGATAATCTACTATTAAATGAAAGATTCATAGACAAGGCAACCCACTCTCATCTATTCTCTTTGGTCTCCTCCTAAAAAACGAGATCTGTAAAGCCAATATGAATAGCCAATATCAATGCCTGGCGTTCACTGATGATATAGGTAGCAATAGTAGCGAAAAGCAAACAGGAAGTGATACGGATAACTAAAGAACTGAAAGAAAAAGCCATAAAAAAGTTAATGTTAATGACAAAAACAAATACATGGAATGATTGAATGCACAGACCAAGAATACCTTAAGGGTACAAACAAATAATAATATATGTAGACTTGAGAGTTGAGACGTTTGAATATATAGGAACAATTATAACACTAAAACCAAATATAGAAGAAGAAGTCCCAAATAGACTAATGAAAGCGAATACATATTATGTATTTATGTATTAAATAAGTTACGGAGAAATAAATGCATATCAAGAGGTACTAAATTAAACATTAAGTAAAAGCATTGATTATAGACACGGAAGCTTATATTAGACGGAGGATTATAGACATTATAGACACGGTAAAAGCAATAAGAAGTGGTACAGATATGGGAACGAAAAGTAACAAGGAAAATATTTGGAGGAAAAGTGGATAAAGGCGTTTGGATCAGAAAACAAATGAAGATCTGAGAGAGTTACATGGGGAGTCCAACACGTTAGAAGTAATCAGAACCCAACGATTAAGATGGCTAGGACATATATAGATGATGCCAGACATAGGCGTAACCAGGGGGGTTTTGGGGGTTATAACCCCCATTGGGATGTACTTTGAGCTCTATACGCTTAACACCATACCCGCTAGAGACCTTACAGTAGTTGTAACTCCCCCCTTAGGGCCTTGTAACCCCCCTTAGGGCCATCCTGATTACGTCGTTGATGCCAGAGAGTAGACTACCGAAAATTCTAACGTCAAGTACAATTGAAGAACGTCAGAGAATAGGTCGGTCCAGAACAAGGCGGTAGGTAGAAGATAAAATAAAAGAACGTCACAACTGGGAGAATAAAAGCAATGGACAAGAAGAGAGGAAGAAGAACGGTCAATCATGCCATGGGCCACTAGGCTGGACGCGCTAATTATATTATTATTATAGAAAACACTCGTTCATAAAAATAACTAAAATAAAATTAAATTCAACTCAAAAACTGAGTTCCTCTTCTTCTACGGCACTACAGCCCAAATTGAGCCTTGGCTTCCTTTATTTTTTGGCTCCACTCTTGCTTGTATGTGGCTGCTCTTCTCCATACACGGACTCCTGAGTCCGTGAAGGTTGAGTTGCATGCATGAAAAACTGAGTTGCATCATCATTATTAGCACAAAGGAATTTACCTAACCCAATGGGGCACTGTAACATTTTCGCCATGTATATTCTCCAATCCAGCTTAAACCAACAAATTCTGAACGTAATCAATAGAATTTTCTAAATTCTTGGTGCCCGATACTCTAGCACCAAAAGTGTCGATGAAATCTGATAGATGGTTATATACCTTTCCCTTGTGTCTTCCTTTAGTTACCGCATTTATAATCCTATGCACCGTAGATTTGTAAGATTGAATTTCTTTGACCAATTTCTCCGGTAATCGACACTCGTCTTCCACTTTGTTATTAACAAATTAAGATCTGAGAAAGTTATATGGGAAACCCAGCTTACTATGAGTAACAAGGACTGGACATCTAAGATGACTAGGACACATACAGATGATTCCAGAGGGTAGAATACCGAAAATGCTATCAAGTACAATCGGAGGATATAAGAGATTAAGTCGACCCAGAACAAGGTGGAAACTGATTTAGAAGATGATCTAAAAAGACTCAATATCACAAATTGGTGGATGAAAGCAATGAATAAGAAGGGATAAAGAGAAATAAGCAATCAGTCTATGAGCCTGCTAGGATCGACGCGCTAATTATTATTATAGAAAACATTTAAAAACCGTTTGTAGAAATTACTCAAATAAAACTCAAAAATTGAGTTGCATTATCATTATTAGCACAAAATAACTTACCTAACCCAATGGGGCACTGTAACATTTTCGCCATGTATATTCTCCAATCCAGCTTGGACCAACAAATCCTGAACGTAATCGATAGAATTTTCCAAGTTCTTGGTGCCCGATACTCTAGCACCAAAAGTATCGATAAAATCCGATAGATGGTTATACACCTTTCCCTTGTGCCTTCCTTTCGTTACGGCATCTATGATTCTGTGCACTGTAGGTTTATAAGATTGAATTTCCTTGACCAATTTCTCCGGTAAATGACATTCGTCTTCCACTTTGTTATTAACATTATCACACTTGGACGCAACAATTACGACAAAAAATACTAATATCGATCGGACGAGCATCGTGTTTAATGTATAGTGCAGAACTAGTTTGTGATCAGAATTTCCAAACTCTGATTTACTTTATTTATTCTTGATAACCTCTGAATTAATTTGTTTTAATAGTTACGTCCCTTGTTAGTCATAAACAGAGGCGTAGTATAAGAAATTTCAATGGGCTCATTTAAGGTTGGATATTTAATTCTTATAAACAATATTAAAAAGTATAATAAGGTAACCTAGGACAGGAGTCACCAATTGGCGGACCACGGTCCGCATCCGGATCGTGGGCTAGTTTTGTGCGGACCGCCATTGAATTCAGAATACCTATAGTGCTTGGCAATTTTGAAAACGTTAGGCCATGACATTGTGTACTACGTTTGGCTCAACTTTGTTTGCGAAGCCGCTTTATCAGGAATGAACTTTATTAAAAATCGGTACAGATCTCAGCTAACAGATGAATACCTTAACTCCCTAATAAGAATCAGTTGCACTAAACTTACTCAAAACTTCAGACAGGTTGTACATAATAAAAAATGTCATTTTTCTCACTGGTAATTTAATTTTGTAAAGAGTTTTCCCCTTATTGTTAAATGTACAAACTAATAATCATTAATTTTGACTGCTACATAAAATTGTCACGTGCGTTTTTTATATTCATTTCCTCTGCACTATAAGTAGATTTAAGTTGGAGTACTTTTCAGCTGGGCGTTTAATTAAAATAGTTTTCAGATTTAATAAGTTTGCAACAAACAACTTGCATTGAAACTAATGTAGAAAAAATAACATGTTAATTATCATTTTGTACTATGATTATTTATTTTACATTTCTCAGTTTCAATAATTGAATTTAGAGAAAGGGTCATTAACATTCACAATATAAATTCTTAACTTTTAAAATATTACTTTGTTGCTCTGTCCAAAATAAAAATTTTCTGATTCGTTTTTTTGCGGATTCCTGTCCAAATATGTCCCCTTTAAACAAATCAGAAGGATGCCGGGCTAAACAATTGTTTTAAACAAATTTAAAATTACATTTTTGCCTTTTTTGAGTTATTTTAAATAAAAAGGGTCTCTTGTCATATTTCTGAAAAGTTGATAGTTTTCGAATTATCAGCGATTAAAATCTGAAAAATGCGAAAATATGCATTTTTGATACTTGAAAACTCGATATGATATGATACTCGATGTGCAAATTATTAGTTTTCAGGTGGCCAAGTACCTAAATTGAAGTTTATTCATTCAATTTCAAGATTCTAATGAGTAATCTGGGCTTATTTCGCGCGAATTATAGCGCATAATTAACAATTAAAAACAACGATCTAAATAATTAGAATAACTCCCGATTACTCATTAGAATATTGAAATTGAATGTTTAAACTTCAATTTAGGCACTTGACAACCGCAAAAATAATAATTCAAACAAGAGTCTTCAAGCTTCAAAAATGCTTATTTTCGAATTTTTCAAATTTTAAATCGCTTAAAACTTGAAATCTGTCACGTTTTGGAAAAATGACAGATCTTTTTTTGTTTAAGATGACCCAAAAACGCTAAAACATATTTTCGGGGAAAAAAAGGCTGATGTTTTCAAATTGTTAAAAAAAATTGTTAAACAATTTCGCACAGCATCCTTCTGATTTGTTTATAGGGGATATTTTTTAACAAGAATCCGCAAAGAAACCCGAATCAGAACAACCAGACACAGGTAGCATTAAATCCGGACTCCGGAAGTGTCATAAGTTTTTGAAACGGACCCTCGTGGAAACTAATTGGCGACCCCTGACCTAGGGTATTAAGGCCCACTATAACAGCATTTGCTTATTTTTTGCATAAAACTACCCAACATCAAATGCATTTTTTTATCAAATAAAGTGGGTCCCTTGTAACATACACTTTACTACTCAGAAGTGAAAAAATTGTGTATTTTTTGTTATGGAATTTTTTTATTGGTAGGTAATATTTGGGCCATATTTCCGACATAGGTGAGTCATAAGGCCCACATTGCTTTTATACATAGAATCTTCAGTCTAGAGCTGACAACGTGGACAAATCACTTCGTCTAGGTCATCTGCATTAAAACCAATGCATTCTTCGTGTATCCAAGTTTGGCAGAGCTTAGATTGCCGCATGTCAGCAACAAAATCTTCTTCACAGGCAACGCAGACGCAGAACCAACTTTCTACTCGTGGTGTTTTTTTTATCGAAGTTGTAGAACTACAAGAGGGACCAGGAAGATTAATAATTGCTGTATATAATATATAATAAGCGAGTTTTCTACAGCTGACACCGCTTCTCGCATCCTAATTTCCAGCGTTTTCTGTCGAAGCAATCTTCAGTTTTTAGATCTCTGGCGGTCATTGCATATTCGACACCTTCTCTTCAGGATCGTCTTGGTCTACCTCGTTTTCTTCTTGTGGGTGGAGTCTATTTTTCTATTTTTTTTGGCCATCTACTTTCAGGCATTCTCTGAAGGTGTCCATACTAGTTGAGTCTTTTGGCTTCGATTGTGTCTATTATATCTAGATCGATTTCCATTTCTCTCCTAGTATCTTCGTTTCTCACCCTACCAAGTCTAGTGAACCGGCAACATCGTCTCCAATAGTTCATTTCCATGGCCTTAATTTTTTATTTAATTTGGTTTATTTCCCAGAGTTCGGTGACGTACAAACCAATACTTTCTATTATTGTTTTATATATTCTTCTTTTATTTTCTTTTGTTAATTTATTATTCCATAATAACCCGTGTAGCTGTCTGGTGGCTGATCTTGCTTGGCCAATAATTGCTGTATCTGTGATATTATGGAGCCACATGATGGAGCAGTAGCGTTATCTTTTTCCTGGTTCAGTGATTTTTTCTGTGTGGTATATGTCTTCACTTTTGGCATGTGAAGAGTTTTCAAGACCTTAGAAAGCGAATTCAAGTTTTTTATTGGGCTTTTCCCATCACGCTGCTGTATAATTGTTGCCAATCGAGTTGTAAGTGGAAGATCGTCTTCTGAGTCTGACTTTGTATTTTCTTCAACATGAGTAGAAGACTCTTCAGTGACATCTGCACGATATATTGGCAGGCTGGGTCCATAAGCATAGATTGTAATTGCATTCTTGTCAAACGGCCAAATACCAATACTTTGGAAACCGGCTGTTATATTCTCTTTAGTCATACATTTGCTACATACAGGCGTAAAAACTTCAGAAAACTTTATTCATCTTCCTTTCAGGATGTTTATCCCAATACTGCAGGAGATGCTCATCCCAATGATCTGAATACACTCTTGTCCATCGGTTGCAACTCATGAGTAGTGTTGCTTGGTAGACATAGTAGATATATGTCAAGTTCTTCGGCCTTTTCGACAACTGAAAGATCCAGATGAGACGAGACACCATCAAATATTAGCAGTACAGGCGACTGTGAAATATAATTTGCAAAATATTCTAGCCTTTTAACAGAAGTCACCGTTGTCATGCTGCCCTTCGGCTTCATTAGAATAGAAGACCCTGAAGGAAGACCGTCACTAAAAGTCAGTATATAAGTCTTTGACCCTTAAACAAAATCATTGTGGAATAGCATTTCCTATTGCATTTGCAGAGCCCACGATTGCCAATGCTTCAGACCATCCTTTTCTCCCTTTTAGCACTCGGGTGCGCGATACCGGCACTCTTATCAGCCAACAATGTTGTTTGTGTGGGAGTCATGGGTACAAGAACTCGAACACGATATTCTAACCGATTAATGCAGGCTAGCGTGAAACGCTCCTTTCCTGTTTCCTCTAGTGACTTATCATCGAATCTGTAATTATTATATTGCTTGCTCGGGCCTCAAGTCTCTTCTCCGAGCTACGCCCAGTTCAACGACTTGGTGCTCGAAGATTTGGAGCCTTTGTGTCCGAGTTTTGGAGTGTTGTTAATTTTTTTTGTTGCTCAGCATATTGAAAACTAGCCTCAAGAAACACTAAAATTTGCATTTTTCGGGAAACTTAATAATTGTTTATTTGCATTTTACACTTCTTCTTCTTCACGTGCCATCTCCGCGACGGAGGTTGGCAATAATCATGGCTATTCTGATCTTAGATACTGCTGCTCTAAATAGTTCGGTTAATGTGCATTCGTGTTGATTGATGTGCATTTTACACTTAAAGTAAGCATTTTACGAAAAAATCAATCGGAAAGAACCTAATTAAAAATAGAAAAAAGTTTTGAAGCGAAAAAAGCAATTTTTATAATTTATTATATTTATAGTTATATTTATAACCTGTTAGAAATAATTTGGTAGGTTGACATGGAAAATTTTCGATAAACTTTAAACATGCCAAATTGGCATCACAATCTATCGATAGGCGGAAAATATTAGTCCAATGTTATTTTAGATGCATTCACTTTTCGAATTCTGTGAAAACTAATAAGTATTTTTGAAAATTTTAAACTCAGAATGAAATACATATTACATTATTACTGAGGGCCAAAAGTCCTTGAAAACTTCTGTAATGTTTATAAATGCTCGTTGCATAATATACTATTTGTTTATTCTAAGGGACTTTCGACTCTCTATAATAATGTAGTTTTTCATTCGGCGTTTAAATTCTTCAAAAATATTTATTAGTTTTCTCAGGATTCGAAAAAAATGAATGCATTTAAATAGCATTTAAGCAAGATTTTGCCCCTACCCCCTTAAGACTTCAGCTTGTGAGTATAAAATTTACCTTTTTCCATAAAAGTCACCCGCCTAGTATGTGTATGCAGTTGTAATATGTTTTTATCTCAATAATAGAGTTAAACTATTTGTATGCATGCACAGATAATGTAATTTGGTTTTTTAATAAAATAATTGTGTTTATTTAAATGAAAAAAATATGTATTTAATTAAAAACCAAATTCATTATCTGGTCATTCGTTCATTAATAAATATAAAATGTATGCAATATGTAGATATGTATAAAATATGTATATATTTCCAACAGAATTATGTATTTTTTCTTGAAAAATTTATCGAAACTCTTAGTTTATAGTAGGGATGGCGGTTTTTGACAAAACACCGGTTTTCGGTTATACCGTTTTTGTTTTTATTACGGTTTAACCTGGCGGTTATAACCGGCCACAAAAACCGGTTTTTGGTTTTTTTAATCCAATAGGTTACAATGTTACATTTACAATGCACTTTATGTTTAATTTACCATTTAAAAATATAATCCCCTAAAATACCCACCAATTTTCCTCTCCTCCCAAACCCAAAAAATTCCCCAACCATTTCAACTTATAAAAAATTTTCCAGACTCTTTCAAATGGGATTTAAAAAAAAAATAATATCAACATAAATATTTTACTTAATAGTCCAGAAAGCCACTGCGCATCCGCTAGGAAAAATATTCTAATTCGGATTTTTTGCACCATCATACTCAAAAAGGACTCCTTTTAACAAATTTGCATGTTGCCAGGACCAAAAGGTGGTCAAAAATTTTTTTAAACGTTTTTTTTTTGTTTTTTTTCCTAAAATTATCTTTTTTCCATGGAAAAAAGTTTTTTTAGGGTTTTTGGATCATTCCAAACAGAAAAGGTCTTTAGTGACTTTTCTCTAAAAATGATAGTTTTTGACATATAAGCGATTAAAAATTGAAAAATTGCGAAATCAGCCATTTTTAACCCTCAAAAACTATGCGAAAATCTAAAAATTTGAATGTTGCCAAGCTAGGCAGATATTCTTTAAACGTCGATTGATGAAATCCTGAAGAGTTTTTTGCAATACAATATTCAAAACTCCTTTGTTTTTTGATTGCTAATCAAGCATGCGCGACACTATTTTCCACCGACAGTATGGTGCAAATGAAAGGAATAAATTCGTTCTTTCGTAAACCGGCGACTTTAAGGAAAAATCCCGAAACAGGTCGATTTTTATTTTTAAGTTATGATATTGTGGCATATATGGTATACTAGTGACGTCATCCGTCTGAGCGTGATGACGTAATCGATGATTTTTTTAAATAAGAATAGGTGTCGTGTGGTAGCTCATTTGAAAGGTTATTCAATTCTCTATTTAGTAATGTAAACATTTACATAATTATTTATACAGGGTGTCCTTCTACTTCTTTTTTTGTCAAATAATTTAATTTAATAAAAATTTTTTGGACACCCTGTATCATTAATTATGTAAATGTTTATATTACTGAATATAGAATTGAAGAACCTTTCAAATAAGCTAGCACATGACCCCTATTCTCATTTAAAAAAATCATCGATTACGTCATTACGTCCAGACGGATGACGTCACTAGTATACCATATATGCCACAATATCATAACTTAAAAATAAAAATCGAACTGTTTCGGGATTTTTCCTTAAAGTCGCCGGTTTACGAAATAACGAATTTATTCCTTTCATTTGCACCATACTTTCGGTGGAAAATAGTGTCGCGCACGCTTGATTAGCAATTAAAAAACAAAGGAGTTTTGAATATTGTATTGCAAAAAACTCTTCGGGATTTCATCAATCGATGTTTAAAGAATATCTACCTACCTTGGCAACATTCAAATTTTCAGGTTTTCACATAGTTTTTGAGGGTTAAAAATGGCCGATTTCGCAATTTTTCAATTTTTAATCGCTTATATGTCAAAAACTATCATTTTTAGAGAAAAGTCACTAAAGACCTTTTCTGTTTGGAATGATCCAAAAAACCTAAAAAAACTTTTTTCCATGCAAAAAAAATAATTTTAGGAAAAAAACAAAAAAAAAAACGTTTAAAAAATTTTTGACCACCATTTGGTCCTGGCAACATGCAAATTTGTTAAAAGGAGTCCTTTTTGAGTAAGATTGTGCAAAAAATCCGAATTAGAATATTTTTCCTATCGGATGCGCAGTGGCTTTCTGGACTATAAAAATAAATTGGATATTGCGATTTATCTTTTATTTTTACTACCATCAAAAAAAATTTATCATGTATTATTTTAACACGTTTGTATATTTGTATAATAGGAACATTTTAACTCATTTAATAATTCCTGTATGGGTGTATCGTTTTGAAAACGTAGGGAAATCCTTGGAGATTCGTATTCGTAATCGGTAACTCGATATTCATAGTCAGAACATTATTTTTGGTAATCAGAAAAAGTCATTCAACCACTTTCAATGTCAAGAGTTAAGTGTAAAAAATAGATGATGTTTGCGTCTACTTCAACCAGATCACTTCTTATGTAAATATTATGATACAAATACCTTTTCAACGAAATATTATAATAAAATATAATTATTGTTTCTGGCTGATGTGAGTTTGCACTTTCAGTTTGCTTCTGTAGGTATTTATAAAATAAAATTTGAATTATGGTTTTGTTTGGAATAATTACTTGAGAATAATAATTATGATTGGGATCCAAAATAATACCTAACCTAATCCTTATCACCGTAAAAACCTAATAACCGGTTTTTACTTTAAAAAGAAAAAACCGGTTATAACCGGGACAAAAAACAACCGGTAAAACCGGTTATTGCGAAGTAAAGAAAACGGTTTTAGGTTAAAACCGGTAGGTCGTTTCCGTCCCTAGTTTATGGGATTTAATTTACTGTGGGATCACTAACATCTATTGTTAACAGTTATCAGTTATCACTAACATGACCATCATTCAGTCATCATTACATAATAATATGTGGTTGTCTTTTTAAAGACAAATCACATGGTATGATTTTTTATCTTTGTCCAGGTCTCCGTAGCTGTGTAATTTAGGCGTGTAATTCCAAGGTATTTTATTTGCATTACTTGTTCAATACTGATGCTATAAATTTTTAGTTTACATCTGATTGGTTCTTTACTGGATTGCTATTGTTTTAATTTTCTGAGATAAAATTGTCATATTGAATCATTTTCCAATAAAGTCGTCCTTCGAAAATAAAAAAAATTAAAACAAAAACAGGAAAAACATTTAGATACAGGATCAATCCTATGCTAGAGATGTGGTTGAGATATACAGGGTGTCCCGAAAAGATTGGTCATAAATTATACCGCACATTCTGGGGTCAAAAATAGTTCGATTGAACCTAACTTACCTTAGTACAAATGTACTGATAAAAAAAGTTACAGCTCTTTGAAGTTACAAAATGAAAATCGATTTTTTTCAATATATCGAAAACTATTGAAATTTGTCCACGCCATAAAAATTTTATGGGTGTTTTGTTCCCTTAACCCCCCCCCCCCCCCCCCCCACCCAAACTTTTGTGTACGTCCCAATTAATTCATTATTGTGGTACCATTAGTTAAACACAACGTTTTTAAAACTTTTTTGTCTCTTAGTATTTTTTCGATAAGCCAGTTTTTATCGAGATGCGGCTTCTTTTTTAATATATCTACATAAACATTTTCTGTGGGTTTTCTCCTTTAAACCCCCCAAATGTTTGTGTACGTTCCAATTAAACTATTATTGTGGTACCATTAGTTAAACACAGTGTTTTTAAAACTTTTTTGTCTCTTAGTCTTTTTTTGATAAGTCACCTTTTATCGAGATGTGGCTTCTTCTTTAAAATATACATAAAAATGTAAATTATAAATAAATTTTCAGATTATTAACAGGTCTCTATAATCGTACTTATACAAATATGTGGTGGATTCGACAAATATTCAAAATATCTCGATAAACACTAGCTTATCGAAAAAGTAATAAGAGGCATAAAAGTTTTAAAAACATTGTTTTTAACTAATGGTAATACAATATTAATTTAATTCGAACGCACACAAAAGTTTGGGCGGGTTTAAAGAAACAAAATCCACAAAAAATTTTTATGGGGTGCACAAATTTCACTTTAATTTTTTTTTAAGATGTTGCTGCCATAAAAATTCCACATGTTCATTTTCAATAAAAAATCTTTAAGAGTTTTCGATACATGAAAAAAAATCGATTTTCATTTTGTAACTTCCAAGGGGCTGTAACTTTTTTTGTGTGCACTATTGAATATAGGTAAGTGAGGTTCAATCAACCTATTTTTGACCCCAGAATCTGTGGTATAATTTATGACCAATCTTTTCGGGACACCCTGTATAAAGAAAAATAAAGTTTCGATAATAAAAATATATTTATTTTCATAAAAACTTGAACAAAACGTAAACCTTTGATAGCTTCAAAAACAAAAAGTTTTTTTAATTCCCTAAACTATAAACCAATCCTTGCTTAATAGTTAATCTTTAAAATAAAGATAATACAATTATAATAGCCGGGGAGGTAGCGTCAAGTTTGACCGAAGCATTTTAGCATGACTGTTTTTTATATACATAGTTAGTTGTTCCAAAGCTTATTAACAAATGATGTGTCAGCTTGCCCAAAACCGGGGCTTTTAGGCAAGAAAAGATAAAATATAAAAGTAGATGGAAAAACCCTGCAACTTATATCTCAAATATTTATCTCCGTGACTTACATCCATAATGGCCTAGTGGTTTGAATACCTGGCTCCTGGCTTTCACCTAAGGCGAGTTGGATTCGATTCCCGGCGTTCAAAATCCTTTTTGTTATTAAAATTCAAATTTTGATTTGAAAAATAATTGTTTTTATAACCCTTTTTTATAATATTGTGTCGAATAAATAATGAAAACGTGGTATTATAAAGACAATTATTTTTTAAATAAAAATTTCAAATTTAAAAAACAAAAAAGATTTCCGACGCCGAGAATCGAACCCGACTCGCCTGGGTGAAAGCCAGGAGCCAGGTATTCTAACCACTCATTATGGATGTAAGTTACTGAGATATATATTTGACATATAAGTTGCAGGGTTTTTCCATTTACTTTCACATTTTATCTTTTCTTGCCTAAAAGCCCCGAAGTCGCGCCAGCTGACAGACATTTTTTGGTATCAAATATGTGAATCCGTGCTAAAATCACCGTAAAAATTTGACACTACCTCCTAGACTATAATTTCATCATAGCCAAAAATAGGGCCAAGTTTTCATATAAACATCTTAATATTCTGGATTCATAATTTGTACCCATTCTCCCTTTTTCAACTCTGTCTGGATAGTCTTGGGCGTATTTTTGACTTCAATCTTGGAGAGCTCATCGAAAGTGTATGCTCTAATCTCTTCTAATCCTACGGTTAACTGGAAGTTTCTAAACAATACTTGCTTGATTTCTGTTATCATCAGTGAATCCAGACCTAATTGTACCAGTTTAGTATTTTTATCGATGACATCTAAAAACAAAAAACTAGTTAGTATGACTTACATGGAAATGATATTGACAAGAATATTAAGAACCTAGAAAAGTTGCTCGTTTAGAAAATGTGATCTTTAATAATTCTACAAATGGGGAATCATGGCATCTTTATTATCAGCTGTAGTGCTTGCCCTACTTATACACTCCTGGCCAAAAAAAACTGGACACCTTAAAAATAGGTCATTTTTGATGTCACGTATCTCCTAAACCTGTGGTCCGATTTTAGTGATCTTTTTAATATTTTATAGCCTTATTCTTTAGCAATATCGCTGTGATAATATTGTTGCTATACAGGTAAATTGTCATTGTATACCGGGTGTATCAATCAAACTGTGTTTTTTTCTCAAAGTTCGCCACACCCTGTAGAATATTCTAGCACTTATAAAATACTAAAATTAAAACCCGGCTATAGCCTCATGTTTTCTTAACATTCTGTTTTTTGATTCATTCTCATATGTTGGATAATAAAAAAGTTAGGTACTTTAACAACTAGCCATGTTTTTCATCAATACAGGGAGATTCTAAATAAGTATAACAAACTTTAAGGGGTAATTTGAATGAAAAAATAATGACAGTTTGCTTTATAAACGTATGTTCGCAAATACTTTGTTTCTGAGATACAGGGTGTTGAAATTTTTCTTACAAACTGACGACGATTTGATCTGATTTCTGGACGAACTGTAAGAAGAGTTCTGCATGAAAGTGGTTTACGCTCTCATAAGCCAGTAGCATGCCGTAAATTAACAGCAGCTCATCGGGCTAACAGGATGAGATTTGCGAATGACCACAGAGACTGGACTGTTCAGCAATGGAGTGATGTAATGTTTTCTGACGAGTCCCGTTTTTGCTTACGATCTCCAGACGGACGCGAACGTGTATGGAGGAGACCCGGAGAACGATTTGCACCTTGATGTATTTCACCCAGAACGCCGTTTGGTGGCGGAGGTGTTATGGTATGTGCAGGTATTTCTTTCCACGGACGCACCGAATTAATTTTTATCGAACATGGAACTCTGACAGCAGATAGATATATACGACAGTGTCTAGAGGAGAATGTTGTCCCCTACGCCCCTTTCGTTGGTGATAATTTCTTATTTATGTAGGATAATGCGCGTCCACATACTGCGCGAATCGTCATGGACTACCTAAATACTGTCGAAATTCCAGTTTTGGATTGGCCCGCTTGTAGTCCTAACATGAATCCAATAGAACATTTATGGGACGTTTTAGGGAAAAAGATTAGAAAGGGGCAACCATTGCCAGTATCAATTCAAGAGCTGAAAATAGCGTTGAATGAAGAATGGGAGCATACACCGCAAGCACAAATTCAGCAACTTATTGCAAGTATGCCTAGGCGGATTGAAAGCCTCCGCAGATGTAGAGGAGGCAATACCCGGTACTAAACCAAAAGAATAGTCAACTGTGGGCAATTAAAATTTTATTTTTCCTTTTCTTTAATTTTTTCAACAATGTTAATTTTTTTGCGTTGTTTATTACTTTCTTGTGGGTTACTTATTTTCCCTATTATTACTTTTTAGTGTTTTAAAGAAATTATTTTTATTATTTATATTTATTTCCCCCCATTTAAACCCCTTAACAGATAGAGAATTTAAAAAAAAATACAAAATGCAAGTGTCCGGAATTTTTTGACCAGGAGGGTACTGTGTAAACGTTTAGATGTTTGAATTTTTTGCATGAAAACAGCGCCTCACATGAAAAAAAGGCAAAAAAGGTTTTTTGTTGCAAATTTAAGGAGGAATAGAAAAATGATTGTTAGTTTAAAATATCTCAGTGGTTTACTAATTTTTTCTGTAAAAAGTTCAGACCATTACACGTACGGGTCATATTACCCGTATACGCGCCTTTGGTGAATACAAAATTCTTAGTTCTATGTCAAAAAATGCGAAATAGCTACCTCTTAAAACCCACCAAATTTAATTTTCATATCTCAACCGGTTTTACAGCAATACATAAACCGTCAGTTTGTAAGAAAAATTTCAACACCCTGTATCTCAGAAACAAAGCATTTGCGAACATACGTTTATAAAGCAAACTGTCATTATTTTTTCATGCAAATTACCCCTTAAAGTTTGTTATAATTATTTAAAATCCCCCTGTATTGATGAAAAACATGGCTAGTTGTTAAAGTACCTAACTTTTTTATTATCCAACATAAGAGAATGAATCAAACAACAAAATGTTAAGAAAATATTAGGCTATAGTTGGGTTTTAATTTTAGTATTTCATAATTGCTAGAATATTTTACAGGGTGTGGCAAACTTTGAGAAAAAACACAGTTTGATTGATACACCCGGTATACAATGACAATTTACCGGTCTAGCAACAATATTATCACAGCGATATTGTTAAAGAATAAGGCTATAATATATTAAAAAAATCACTAAAATCGGACAACAGGTTTAGAAGATACGTGACATCAAAAATTACCTATTTTCAAGGTGTCCAGGTTTTTTTGGCCAGGAGTGTATTAATAGACCAGGGCGAATCTGTTTTGAGGTGGATGTGAGAGGTGGCAGTCGGATTTTTGCAGATAAAGTTAGCTGACAACCTCAATAATTATAACTGACTTATGCTCCTTCTCAAATGTGCCCGGCACAATTTTTAAAAATTTAAATATTTAAAAATTTCGGAAAATATCGATTTTTTTCTATTTTCATTGCTTATAACTTTACAACGATTCATTTTGGAACAAAGTCGTAGGGAAAGAAAATAAAGACAATTGAATTTTGTATAATATACGACTGGTTTAAAATGTCTTAAATTATTACCCTTTCTGCAAAATAGCAATAAATAGAAAATAAGGGTGCAAAAAGACTGTTTTTATTCAATATTTTTCAACCACTTTGGTTGCACTTAGAACCTTCATGATTTGCTTAGAAAAAAATTCTTACTTAAACATACTTAAACCGTCCACCAAATTTCATTAAAATCGACCTAATAAACTTTGCATAATAATTTTTTTAAAGTTCAAATTTTTTAAAAACTTTCTGAACAAAAATAGACCATTTAGAAGTTTGCTAATCTTTTTACATATAAATAGGTTCTCTACCTATCTAATACACTTTACAGAATTAAAATCGGATTATTTAAGCGGCCTCAGTACTGTTTTAAAGTTATAAACAATGTTTTGGCTTATAAACAAATACAGTGAGGACATTTGAGTTGGAATAAAGTCATTTTCTTGAGAATGGGCGACTGAGATAAATCCCGAAACAAATCGATTTTTATTTATAAATTATAATTTTTTGGCATAAATAGCATACTAGTGACGTCATCCATCTTGGTGTGATGACGTAATCTAAATACTGGAATTAATTTAATTCAAAAAAAATTTTTTAATTCAAACCTTGTATAAATAATTATGTTAATGTTTATAATAGTGAATACAAAATTGAATAGCCTTTCGATTGAGCTATCACACGGCACCTATACTCATTTAAAAAAATAATCGATTACGTAATCACGCCCAGATGTATAACGTCACTAGTATGATATATACACCAAAAAATTTATAATTTAAAAATAAAAATCGACCTGTTTCGGGATTTACCTCCAGAGACCCCTATTCTCGAGAAAATGAATTTTTGCCAACTCAAACGTCCTCACTGTATTTGTTTATAAGCCAAAAAATTGTTTATAACTTTAAATAGTGCTGAGGCCTCTTACCGATTTTAATTCTGTAAAGTGTAGTAGATAGGTAGAGAACCTCTTTACATGTAAAAAAATTAGCAAACTTATAAATGGTCTACTTTTTCTTCAGAATGTTTTTAAAAAATTTGAACTGTTTTAAAAAAATTTAGATTGCAAAGTTTTTCTGCAAAATCTATCAGGTCGATTTTAATGAAATTTGGTGAACGATTTAAGGATGCTGTAAGAATTTTCTAAGCGAATTACGAAAGTGCTACATTTCTACAGTTCTGACATTTTTAACCAATCGTTTATCATACAAAATTCAATTATGGGCCATTCCACGAACATACGCCTGTTTTGGATTACTTCGACAACGAATATTTTAGTGTGCAACATAAGAAGTACGAGAGTATTTTGCTCTAATAATTACTCCAATAAACAACAATATAATTTGCAATTTACTTTCGTTCTTCTTATTTTGCACAGTAAAATATTCGTTGTTGAAGTAATCCAAAACAGGCGTATGTTCGTGGAATAGGGTATATCTTTATTTTATTTCCCTACGACTTTGTTCCAACATGAATCGTTTTAAAGTTCTAAGCAAAGAAAGTAGAAAAAAATCGATGTTTTTCGAAATTTTTAAATATTTTAATTTTTTTATTAATGTTCCGGGCATATTTGAGAAGGAGCATAAGTCAATTATTATTGTTGAAGTTTTCACCTAATAGACCAGGACTCATCTGTAATGAATATTAGTACATTTGGACGTTGAGAGGTGACTCAAATTTTGTTGCAGAAATTGCTTGAAAATAAATCAATTAATAATATTTAATTTATCCTCCCTCTCAAAAAGGTCCGGAACGTTGTTTAAATAATCAAAATGTCAAAAAATGAAGGAAAAATTCGATTTCTTTCTTCGTTTTTTGATTATAACTTTAAAAGTGTTCATTTCCGAGAAAAGTTGTACTGACATAAAAGTTGCGTAATTAAATTTCCTACAATATAGAATTAGTTAAGAATTTAAAAAATAGTCACCCTTGTTGCAAAGTAGCAATAATTGCAAAAAAAAACATACAACAACAAGTATTTGCATTGTACGTTTTTCAACCATTTATGCTACACTTAGGACCTTCATATTTCACCCAGAAAAACTTTATGATACAGTAAAATAACATTGTTAATTTCATTAAGATCTGTTTAACAGATTTTGCAAAATAAATTTTGCAATCCAGCTTTCGCAAAAAAAATTCATTTTTTCAAAATGTTACAGGACTGAAAATAAAGCAGATAACAAGTTAAAAATTTTTTTGCATATAGAAGTGTACTGTACCTTTCATTTGAAATTTTGCAAATTAAAATCGATTAACTACCACGGCGTCAGGAATTTTTTTAAATAAACATTAATTATTGGTGCTACGCGCAGGACAGCGGATAGTTTGCTCTTATTGGGCATTCAAATGACCTTTGATAATGATTGATACATTTTAATTTTTATTACATTTCGATATAAATAAATAAATTTGTTTATTGCAAAATAAAAACATATACTCTATCCTTTGAAATACCACTTTTAATAGCAAAAACTTTATTGTTCATATATTTTAGCTTAGAGAATAAAAGTTTATTATTTTTAAACATATGCAATTGTTTAAACAATATTTCACAAACAATAATAAAATTAGTTTGATTTTTGTGGAATTAAAATATTAAAATACAACAAAATATAGAGTAAGAGAATAATATATTAGATAAAGATTGGAAGAAATTTTGATGGAAATCAACTTGTGTGAATCGAACACTGCTGTCCTGCGCGTAGCACCAAAAATTAATGTTTTAATTAAACAAATTCCTGACACCGTGGTAATTAATCGATTTTAATTTTGCAAATTGCAAATGAAAGGTATAGTACACTTCTATAAGCAAAAAAAAATTCAACTTGCTATCTGCTTTATTTTCAGCTCTGTAACATTTTGAAAAAATGAATTTTTTTTGCGAAAGCTGGATTGCAAAATTTATTTTGCAAAATCTATTAAACCGATTTTAATAAAATTTACAGTATTATTTTAGTGTATCATAAAGTTTTTCTGGATGAAATATGAAGGTCCTAAGTTTAGCATAAATGGTTGAAAGACGTAAAATGCGAATACTTGTTTTTGTAAAGTTTTTTCGCAATTATTGCTATTTTGCAACAAGGGTGACTATTTTTTAAATTTTTTGCCAATTTTGTGTTGTAGGAAATTTAATTACGCAACTTTTATGTCAGTAAAACTTTGCTGAGAAATGAATACTTTTAAAGTTATAATCAAAAAACGAAAAAAAAATCGAATTTTTCCTTCATTTTTTGATATTTTGATTTTGTTCTGAAGCTATTTCCTTGTGGCATTTTTATGATTAATTATTTATATGGGAAATAAGCCACAATTATATTTTGATTATTTAAACAATGTTCCGGACCTTTTTAAGGGGGAGTATAACTCAAATATTATTATTCGATTTATTTTCAAGCAATTTCTGCAAAAAAATTTGAGTCACCTCTCAACGTCCATCTCAAAACTGATGCGCCCTGGACTATAACTTTATCTGCAAAAATCCGAATGCCACCTCGCACATCCAAAAATAGACGTTTTTCACAGATCCGCCCTGGTCTATAAAGACAGTTTAAAATTTAATTTAATTTCAGAGATCACTGCCATCTCTGTATGCACATTTCGTTCTCTTGAACTCCTCAGAACAGCCCGTGGTTTGCTCTGAATCGAAACCAAATCTCCCTGACATGTTAGCAAATTATCAAAAAATAATTTGCAAAAGACGCAACAGCGACATCTATTAAAAGCAAAAAAAATCAAAAGTACCGTAAAACTTCTAAGGTTTCTTACGCTAGAAAACAAATTCTGGTTACAACCTGGCTCTTATACGTGCACCAAATGCCGACATTAATATTCGTATCTATAACAAACAGATATAGCCCGTACAAAGTTTTCAATATCATGGTTACTGGATAACAAAAGATCTTGACCACGAGCTCAAAATACATGCTCTTATAGAGTATGCTTTGGAATGTAGAAACTATAGGGGAATAACACTCCTTAACACAGCTTACAAAATATTTTGTATCTTATATGGTCGCCTAAGTGCACATTCACAGGAGCTGCTTGGAGAATATCAAAGTGGTTTTAGGCCTGGTCGATCAACAACAAACCAGATCTTTGTGCTAAGGCAAATACTGGAAAAAACCAATGAATTCAATATCGACACATAGCATCTTTTCGTAGATTTTAAATCGGCCTATGATAGTGTCCTAAGAAATAGATAGTATGAAGCCATGGATGAAATCCACATCCCTGATAAACTTGCAAAGTCGAAATACAGGGCGAACAATCACAGGCGTTTGAAACAAATAAACAAATTCACATACCTAGGCTCCCTGATCATCAAGGAGAACGTCATGACGGAAGAAATCAAGCGAAGGATAATCCTAGCGAACAAATGCTATTTTGGACTGAGTAGACATATGAGAAGCAGAAACTTAAGCCAAAAATTAAAAATAACCATATACAAAACCCTTATACAAGCAGTGTTGATATATGGATCGGAGATATGGACCATCTCCAAGGCAGATGAAAACCTTCTGCTTATATTTGAACGAAGGATCCTGAGAGGAATGATCGGTGGCATGTCGCATGTGTGAAAATGGTATTTGGAGGAGGAGGTACAACTACGAGGTACACCACAGATATAAACATATATTTGGTGGTAAAGACGTAGTATCTTTTATAAGAATAGGATGACTAAGATGGGCAGGACATCTAGCAAGATAACAGCATAATAACCCTCCTAGAAAAATCCTTATGTCACAACCTGTGGGAAGTAAAAATAGGGGTAGGCCAAAACTTAGATGGAAGGATGGTGTAGATGAGGAAGGGAGAAAAATAGGCACAGCAAACTAGCAACGGTTGGCAATGGATAGGACTGACTGACGTAATAGACTTGGGAGGGTCGAGGCTCTTTCATAGGGCTGAAGCACCATTGATGATGATGATGATATAGTACGCTAGGTCCCCTTTTCAAAGAATGAAAAAATTACTAATAAACTCTACCTTATCGTTGGATATCTGATACCAATTTGCAAAAACATTAATTCAGTCCACATTGCTATACGGAGTGCAAACATGGACTCTCGGAATTACAAGTATGATGCGTATAGAAGCCTTTGAGATGTGGGTTTTTTGACGGATGCTGAAGATCTCTTGGACAGAGCACATGCCTAACAACGAGGTGCTGAGAAGAATGGGGACTGAGAGAGCTCCTAAATATTGTAAAAACAAAAAAACGAGTTATCGTAGGACATATTTACAGAGGAGAAAGATACAAATTTTTATGACTCATAATGGAAGGGAAAATGGAAGGAAGAAGAGGTCCAGGAAGAAGAAAATGCTCCTGGCTGAAGAACGTGAGAGCCTGGACAGGCATGGGCATACATTCGATACTAAGAACAGCTCAAGATAGAGCTGTTTGGAGGCAATTTGCTTTAGTTACAGCCAAGCTTCAGTAATGAAGAAGGCTCCTTAAAAAGAAGAAGGTTGCACCCTAAATCTGAGCCTTTTACAATTTACAAATCGTTTTATGCTCTAACCAGAATTTATTTTCCAGCGTTAGAAATCTTCTTCTTTTGATTTCTTTTTACTTTCCTTGATAATAAACTGTATCTCTTTATTTATTTAGCTATCGCGTCTTAAATGAAATTGTTTTCCATACCTATGTCAGATATTCCCATTATATGTGCTACCATGTTGACAGGAGTCTTTGAAGCTGTTGATTCTCCAAGTTTCTTTCTATCGGAAACAACGGTACTGGCACCAATAGCTATTCCTTGGAGTAATAACTTCTCTAAAGCATCAAAACAGGATTGAACTCGTTGGGGTATATTGTGCAGGAATTCCTAAAACAGTAAAATAATTTAGAAAATGATCATAGATTAAAACAAATCCACTCAGTTCTTTCCAAATTTTTCGTCAAGATACAGAAGCTAAGTATTAGATGGATATGGTACATGCGGGATGAAGTACTGCGAATATTTTTCTATTTAGCGTATGGCTTACATGAAATAATAGATAATTAAATTATGAAGTATTAATCATAAGAAGTGGAGGGAAATTTTCCCATCTATAGAGGGAGTCGATGCATCTTCCGCAATTTGTTGTGATTGATTCGGTTAGGGGCTGCCCAAATCTTACGGGGACGTTCATACCCACCAAGTTTATCTGTGATGCCGAGTAGACTATGGCAATGTGGATTTGTCTTACTTTTCCATTCTTCCCTCCATTGGATATTTAAGTTAAACTTTTAAAATGATGTAGCGGTTGAGCGGATTTCAAGGGAGGTAACCTGGATCGGAGACCGTTTCCAAGAAAATCGGGAATGTCGTGTTGGACTAGAAATTGACGATTACCTATAATTTGGTTGTATTTTGTCACCAATGTATATTTGCGGCGTAAGTAAGGTGGAGCTGTTACTAAAAGTAGGCAGCCACATTGTGGATATGGGCATAATTGTGCCTGTTATCATACGCATAGCCTGGTTTAGCTGAGTGTCGACCAGGTAGGTGTCTGCTATTCAACCACACCGATGCACAGTATTTTGCCACCGGATTTATCAGGCCAAGATCATAGGATCTTAACGTTGATGTATTTCCGCAGAGAATCTGTGGTACATTGTTAAGTGTTTTTAGTTTTACTACTATTTTCGTCAGGTGTTCTCTGAATGTGAGCGTTCTGTCTAGAGTAACCCCAGATATAGGTTTTTATTAAATTGCACTCCTAATTATCTGTTTGTCGGACTTTTGTTGAGATGAAAAGCAGATAATTCAGTTTTTGTACTAAAGGGTTGTAATCTCCACTTCTTAAAGTATTCGCCGAGGATGGATAGACTATTTGTGACAGTGTTTCCTGTAGTTTCTAAGGATTGGTTACTTGTTGCAAGGGTGCAGTCGATAGCATATCCAAAATTGCGAGATTCGGTTGCACACATGTCAGCAATATAGAGGCTGAAAAGTATAGGGACCAGCATGAAATCTTATTGAAGGCCATTTTTAAGTTTCATCTGTCTGCCCATACTCTTTTTCATTATTACCTGAAATGTCCTTTTTTAGCATATTAATGAGGTTAATGGTCTTCTGCATGGGAAGTATCCTGTGACTAATTCTGTTAAGAAGTTTTTTTAATAGTTTATTGAGTCTCTCTTTCTAATAGAGAAACTGTATTGTACAGTAAATCTATTGAAAAAGTATAAAAGGATAAAAATACGTCTACAAATATTGTTACCTGATCATCAGACAACGAAGAAAGAGCCCCAACTTCTCCAATAGGTCCCCATTGTACTGCTAATCCAGGAAGATTAGCTCTTTTCCTCTTCTCACAAATCATTTCCAAAGACGAATTGGCCATTCCATAGTTAGATTGTCCCAGATTTCCCCTTCCAGAAGTCATCGACGAAAACAGTACAAAGTAGTCTAAAGTAGGGCAAAGCTTTCTGCTTGCTCTATCCATATTTTCGGCTACAAACGTTTTTGGTTTTAAAGATGTTTTGAACATTTCAACTGTTTGGTCAGCAAGATTGGCGTCTTGAAGAACCATGGCACTATTAAATATACCTAAAACATTAAATAAACTATTGTAGGACGCACAAGTATCAAATAAATAAACGATTTATATTTTCAAAGCCTATATACATACCACCGAGTGGTCCAAGCTCTTGGGCTTCTTTTATTAATGCTTCAGCTCCTTCTAACGTACTGGCATCGGTTGTACTCACTTTGATTACAACCTTTTCGTATTGTGCCCATCTTCTCATACATATAGCTTGATACCCGTTTGTAATATTCCTTCTGCCATTGAGAATAATATTTCTAGCACCCTTTGACATCAACCAATCAGTTAGTTCAAGACCCATTCCTCCTAAGCCACCGTTGATGATATAGCTCTTACTATGATCGAAGTATACTTTGGGTAGAGCCAATATAGAAGGATCTGAAGTAGGTTCTAGGTTAACGAGGATCTTTTCTTTGTTATTTGAGTCTCTAAGCTGCTTAACTGCTGAAGATAGCTCTGTCGGTTTATACACAGCAGAGGGCAGAGGTTGTACATGACCAGAAGAAATACCTGTTAAATAAAAATGAAGAATCAGTAGAGATTAATGAACGATTCTATCACACAATCTTATAAAAATAGCTTAAGTACGTACCTTCTTTTACTAGTGTCCTTATCTTTTCTTTCGTTGCTACGTTTTGATTGAGAAGAATATCCAGAGATACACAGAAGTTGGTGTGATATAAAGTGTCTGTGTTTATTTTTGCATTTTGGAATGATCCCCTAATTAGAGTGACTACTCTTCCGCAATTTGATAGGAAAGTAACTGACTTTTCCAAGAAAACGTCACTATCGGTGTTAACAATTAAATCTAGACCTTTTCCACCAGTTTTGTTGTGAATTAAATCCAAGAAAGCAGAATCTTTGGCTAGTCCTGAAAATAACACAATATTTTTACCGATAAAATTAGTTAAAAATTAAAAATAATTTTATAGCAATAAACTGTAAACAACATGATAGGATAATATCAAATATCTGGTTTAAACTATACCGGATGTCCACTTATATTTTCCTCCATTTTAACTGCCCATAACTTCTAAACGGCTCAAGATAGAAATATGCGATTTTCGCTGAAATGTTTTATTTTAGTAAAAGTTTTGTTTGAATGTGTTTAATTTTTTATATCGCTTTAAAAAAATGGCGGATTTTTGAAAAAAAACGTTTTTTTAATGAAACGCCCAGTATATTTTTTTGGAAATTAAAAGAACGGTCATATACCTATTCAGGTAAAAACACCGCTAACTTACATTATTATGCTTAAAAATTAGATTTCTCCTTTTTTTTTTCAAAAAAATATATTAATTTTTTAACCGTAACTTTTTTATTTTTTATCTTAGAAAGTGTGTTAAAACAAATTTTTGTAAATTTCTACAAGATCTATAAGGCTATTAATATTAAGTCTTTTTAAAATCCTCAATCGCAAAAAGAGGTGACTTTGAAATGGTTGTTAAAGGTGGTTTTTGCATGTAATTACAAGTTTTAATTGTCAATAGGTCACTCAGTTTCTGCCGTAGAAAAAGTTTTGCAAACCAGGTTCTTGGGAATTAAATATGCTACAATTTCATATTTAAACATTTTTTCATATCTCTGCTGCTAATCTTGCTATTCTGAAGTAAAATCATTTTTTTCCAAACTTCAAAAATTCGTTGTTCGCTTTTAACTCCTTCTGTTTAAAAACTAATCAGTCTAAGCCGGTCAAACTTCTAGAACCAATTAATAATACTTAACAAAAAAAGACCACATAAGGTCAATGTCTAATTTTAATTAGGGTGGTGATTAGGGGGATGCTTGCGATCACTTTTTTGAAAAGAATAGCGACTGACATTATTTTCATTACAAGTCACTTAATGGTTTAACTAGAGACTTTTTTTTATTTCTGGAGATATGCACTTTTAAGTACTTAAAATTAGTTTAAACAACTTGTCCTCGAAAAATGCTTAGTTTTCCCGTCTTTTGACTTTGAAACTACAATATTAAACTACTTTGAAACTACAAGTATAGCTCTATTAGGTACTATTGGTCTTAAAGAAAATTAAAAAAGCGGTTTTGTTTATTTTTTCAAGAGGTACATTTTTGTTAAGTTAAGTTGTTTTGATAAAACGAAAAATTTTGGAGTTATTAGCAGAAAACCTATTAAAAACATTGATATTTCGATATAAAACTAACACTTTCGATAGCGAATAAATCGAAAACTATCAATTTTGTCAAAAAAAGTATACAACGTTTTTTGCTTAGAATAAACGTTTTTACCAACTTTTGCAATTAAAATATATTAAAAAATTTCCACCCACGAGATGAGGTGACAGCCACCCCCATGGTAAAAGCGCCTTTCGGTATGATAGAGATTTTGATCATTGGACTATTCACTACTTATTCTCAAACTTTTAAGCAAATCAATCCATTCTGTAAAAATTGCGAGGTTTTGTCCTATTTTAAGCTTCATTACTTGGACTACTAGTTATTTTTTAAATTATATTGGGTGCTCCACTAAAAAAAGGTCAACAACGTTTTTTTTCAAAAATCCGCCATTTTTTTTCGCAATTAAAAGCGATATAAAAAATTAAATCCATTCAAACAAAACTTTTACTAAAATAAAACATTTCAGCGAAGACCGCATATTTCTATCTTGAGCCGTTTAGAAGTTATAGGCAATTAAAATGAGGGAAAATATAAGTGGACACCCGGTATATTAGAAGGCTTTATACATAGAAGTGACCAAAAGATTATCCACAGAGAAATCCCATTCCATCTGTGATCTTTCTCTTGGTCGCCTACCTTTGTAAGGTCTCCAATGTTGTATTGTGGGGTTTCAACGTTGGTCTTTTCGTCTAGCAGTGTGTTCCTGATGTGATCTTTGATCTTATTCAGTCGTTCCTCTTTTTATCCGACAGTCGTATATCTAACAGGAAGGATGTACTGGTTGAACCCTTTGCTCCTCAAGTATTAAGGTATTTTGCGGTTCTTAAGTGTTTTACACAATACATGACAAACCTGGTACCAAGCGAAAATCCAAAAGTCGACGTCAACGAAATAGCATTGGTCAATAAATATAAATACTTAGGGCATGAAATCCAAATTGTCAGGGACAATCAAACTGCTGAATTACAGAGAATGATCACTTTAGCATGGGCCGCATATGGCCGCATAAAAAGGAAGAAGTTCAACCAATGTGTGCTTCCAGTCATGACTTACGGCGCCGAAACGTTATCGTTAACTCAGGCCACAGCAACGAAACTAAGAGTGGCCCAAAGAAGAATGGAACGGTTACTACTTGGACTGACTCTCAGAGACAGAGACAGAAACGAAGAAATCAGAAGAAGGACAGGCGTCACAGATGTCATAGAGCGAGTAGCATGGCTGAAGTGGAATTGGGCGGGCCATGTAGCCAGAATGAAGGACGGGAAGTGGACCCAAAAAATTACAGTGTGGAGACCAAGAGAAGACAGAAGGAGTAGAGGTAGACCACCTACACGATCGACAGACGACGTCAAAAGGATTGCTGGGAATTGGTTGCGGAAAGCCCAAGATCGACAAAACTGGGAGAAATTAGGGGAGGTCTATGTTCAACTTTGGATACAGAAGGTTATATAATGATGATGAAGTGTCTAACTGAGTTTTCCAAATCCTGCTCATGCCAGTCTTGCTTCTCTAGTGATTTCAGTCTCGAGTGAATACGAATAGTAAAAGTATTGTTCGGAATAGCTCAATACAGAGAGAGTCATATCGTATTAATTACCATCGTCAAGGGGACTTAATACGGCACGTTAAGAAGAAAGAGGCAATAAATCTATAGGGAGCTTCATGATTAAACATATGGTAATCATATGCAGCAAAGTCTGGACTATATCGAGAGCCAATACAATCCAAGATATGTTCATTAGTTTTTCGTTGATATTAGATTTATGGTGCAGAAATAACACTTGTATTGACTATTCTTATCATTTTTTTTTTCGACAGATTGCTCGATTACATGTCAAAATATTGCAAATTAATTTAGACGTTACTTACCAATTTCTACATCAGGTAACTTATTTTTATATAAAGCTTTTTGTTCTTCTGTGTTGACGGCTAGGAATATGCGACACTTGAAACCTCGGGCTATTGAGGTGGCTGCAGAAATGAATTCATCAGAAACGTACAACAGAACGGTTTCCTCCTTCTGTAGTTGTCCTTTTGCTACCATTCCTAAGTAACACTGGAATACAAGTTGCTATTATAGTATAGATTTGATACTCTTACCAAATAATAAATGACTAATCAGAAGATAGTAGATATAGATTTTTAAAAGACCAGTGGGAAGAGAGGGAGAAGGAGGAGGAGGAGGAGGAGGAGGAGGAGAAGAAGGAACAGAAGGAGGTACATGTAAATATATTATGAATATGAATATATGTGTCTGCAATATCTGAAGATTTAAGGCCGCTATCTGTGGACGTGCCTCTAATGTACTTACCAAAGAATAAATAACAGGAACCGTTGTTGCTTGTTCCAAATTCCAAGAACTAGGTACTTCCCAAGTTAGATGTGGGTCACTGTTCACTTGCAACGACAGTCCTTTTCTAGCAACAATTCCCATGACTTTCTTCTTCGACTCTGTTATTCCTGAATACTCGAATCCTATGTCTACATCTGTATCAGTTGGTTCAACGGGCTTTAGTCTGAAGTCGCCTGCGGCTATTTGGGAATCGGTGAAATTTAGTGCAGAATAGTTTACGTTGACGACATGAGAAGATTTATTATTGCTAAAAGAAAATATAACTCATCATAAGGTAAGCTCATCCTTAATATTTAAACATAAAAATTAAATTAAATATCATTAAACTGAGTTTAACTTCAACTACTCCATGGCTAATCACACAAACGATTACTCCAAAGAAAGAAAGAAAAGAAATCATAGTTCGAATAGAGAAAGCACGAACAAACTTCAATAAAATGAGAAAGGTACTTTGTGCAAGAAAACTGAAATTAGAGTTAGGCTAGCAAGGTGTTATATTTTCTCGACTCTACTTTACGGGATAGAAGCATGGACACCTAACGCATCGACTGTTAAAAAATTGGAAGCATTTGAACTGTGGGTGCATAGAAGAATCCTGAAGATATCATGGACCGAGCATGTTACAAACAACGAAGTCATGAGAAGAGTCAACAAAAGAATTAAGAAATTGGAAACCATCAATACAAGGAAGCTGCAATACCTGGGGCATGTTATGCGTAATGAGAGATACAATATACTTCAATTAATTATACAAGGGAAAATCCAGGGCAAGAGAAGTGTCGGAAGAAGAAGAATCTCATGGTTGCGTAACTTGAGGAAATCGTAAGGATGCACATCAATCGAACTAATCAGAGCCGCAGCATCTAAGATCAGAATAGCCGTGATAATTGCCAACATCTGTCGCGGAGATGGCACGTAAATAAGAAGAAGCATTGGCCTTGGGAAAGCACGAAATGTTTATTATAATTGGATATACAGATTGGGAAAGAATCTAACGTCTTCAATGAGAGCAATAGAGACAGATGAATTCAATACGTATTTAAAACAATGTAGAAGATATAGGAAGGCCGTGCCACCAAACCAATTCGTTTCTTAGGTATGTCTATGTCAGAACAGCGTTACCAAAGTAAAAAATTAACAAACTAGAAAAAATAACACATTTTATTTTTTGTAAATTAATATAATAGGTCTGGATCCCGCGTAGGAAAAAATACCTGATTAATAGCAAGCTGAAAATTTGTTAATAACTTAAGGGTGTCTAGTCGGACAAACTTTGATATATGCGAACACTGGAACAGGGGAAGTTTTAATCGTGGGACAGGTTAAAAATTTGGATCGGTCAGACCATTAAAACGTCACATGTATTTTGTCCGACAGAACTTCCAATTGATTTGTTACTCTTTTATTAAACTCTCATGCAAAAATCAGGCTGCTATTTATTACCAAATGGGTATTATAATGAGTGGAACACGTAGAACATGATAAATGACAGGAATTATGACAGGTGATAAATAGCAGTCTGATTTTTGCATGAGAGTTTAATGAAAGGGTAACAAATCAATTGGAAGTTCTGTCGGATAAAATACATGTGACGTTTTCGTGGTCTGACTGTTCCAAATTTTTAACCTGTTGCACAATTAAAGCTTCCCCTGTTCCAGTGTTCCCATATATCAAAGTTTGTCCGACTAGACACCCTTAAGCTATTAAAAAATTTTCAGCTTTCTATTAATCAACTTTTTTTCATACGCGGGAGCCAGACCTATAATAAATAAACAAATTATATGCTTCAGGTTTCGTGCATGTCTATCCCTTCGTCTGTCTGTCCACGAATATAAGTCATATACGTTATTAGAGATAGAAGCAAAGCAGGTGTCGAATGAGAGCTTATAACCAAAAATGGTATTAGAGGTGAGAAATTTGACCTCGGACTTCCGGTTCCAGACTTGCAACCAAAAGTACTATTTTTAAGTAGCCAAAACGGTATAGCGACATATTATTCGACGCACCTTAGCAATGAAACCGGAAGTATATATTGGTTCTCGTCTTGCTAAGACTTGTCGAATAATATATCGCTTATACTACAGTCCTTTCAGTTGCAACTCTAAAACCGGATGTACAGGATCAAATTTTTACCTTTAGTACCATCCTTGGGTTATAGGCTATCTATCATTCAACACCTTATTTGATCTTCTATCTGGTCTAGTAACGGATGAGTTGTATTTACAAAGTCTCTGGGACAGCAGACATGGGTAATTCAACGTTTTCGCACTTTTTTTTAATGTACTGAAAACAGTATTTGCAGTTGGTACCAGAAATTATAATAACCCTTACCACCGTCAAAAGGGGTTGTGGAGAATAAATGATATTGAAATGATTAACTTACCTAGGAGCAAGTTTGGGGTACTCGATCCAGTTAAACGCAGGCTCAACTCCAAGATTTTTAACGGAAACCACAGCATTGCTGACGTATTTTTGAGGGATATCTTCCAATGGAATGTGAACATACGTTCCCCAGGTTCCAGCTTTTAGTACGTTGATATTAAGTTGTTTCGACAGTTGCGTCTTATATAGCGAATTGCTTAGAGAGAACTCACTGCCTGCGTTGTTAGTAAAAACAGCTTTCAATTGCACCTTCGAATCTTCGGTCAATAAACATTTGAGAAGCCCAACAACACCACTTGTTTCCTCTTTTTCGGCGACCAAATACACAGTTTTTGATTCAGTGTCTTTGGCGGCTTTTTTAAGTTTTTCAAGCCAAGAAAAGTCTGTATTACTAACGGATATGACTTCATGGCGAGGTGTGAGTTCTTGCTTGGATCTGAGTACACTCACAGATGGAGTCTTGAACAAAATTTCGAAGTTGGTCTTAACTTGAGAAATATCTCCAACGTATATTACAAAACCTGTCTCAGGTCTCAAGAATTTTCTGAGATTATCTGCACCGTTGTTCACAGACACATTACCAGTCACTATTACTACATCATACGCGGTATCAGCTGTACTGAAAGAGTCTGTAGTATACTCTATCTCTGTTAATATTTGCTTGTCTAAAATGCTCTCCATTAGCTTGTTAACTTCTTCGTCAGTTACTGCAGATTTACTGTCATCTTTGAGTTGGCAAACCGATACTCTCTTTATCAAGCCTTTTACGTTTTGACAAATTATCTGTAATCCTGCTGATAGGCTTGTTCTCAGATCAATTTTATTGCTTCCGACGGGAATATCATACGGAATAAATTGGTAGTTTTCTAGAGTAGGATCAGGATGAGTTTTTTCTCTTTTGGTTGCTTTCTCGTACTTCAAGTCTGTTATTTCGATTCCTTTGGTTCTGACCAAATGAAGATATGGGTCTCTTTGGACTTCAACGACTAAAATAAAGAGAACATAGTAATGAAATTGAATAAAAAGCTTATAACATAGCAATGCACTAACTAAACATATACAGGGTGTCCCCGAAAATAATGCGTTCCTTTAAGGTATGGATATAATACACAATGTAGAACAAAAAATCCTGTAACATTTTTTTCTAAAGTTAACAGTTTCCAAAAAAAAAATACATTTTTCTCCATATAAGCAAACTTTTATTTTCATAAAATTTAAAAATTTGGCATCACTGTACAAGAACTGTTAGTGATTTAGGTTATTGACACCAGAAAAATGTAGGTCAGACAGGTACACCTGCAAAATAATTATACCACCCCATGTTTGAAAATCCAACAAAACAAGAATTTGTTTGTTTGTTTAGGATGAAGACAGGGTTTAATGTAAATACTAAAGGCTAATGCTGCAACTATTTTTGAATTGTGATTGACTATGTTTAGATTTTTGTATACATAGTTGTCAGATTTCAATTTGCACACTAAAATGTATTTTGGTTTTTTGGCCAAACGGTTGAATTTAGAAAAAAATGGTATAAGACTTTTTTGCTCTACATTGTACCTTCTATCTATACCTTTAAGGAACACACTATTTGCAGGGACACCCTGTATATACTAAATGCTAAACCGAGAAAAAGAAGGTGGAGAATATATTATTCAGTACAGTGAATTCAACAGAAGTGGCAACCCCGTTTCTAGGGATGGTATAGAACCAACCTGGTGAACGGCAGAAGCCACCAGAAAGGTAGATCACCAGTACTAGAACTAAACGTAAGGAAAATGATCCTAAACCGGCTTCTTACTAGAATACCGTAGATAGACTGAATCAGTTAGAGGGCTGCGGTACTGTGATGCGGAAATCAAGTAGGAAACTACTTCTACTACAAAGATCTATACATAACGAACACTTGGTCCCACCCAGGAGGCTTTACATTACCTTTCGATGACGGACTATGGCATTACAAAGAATCAAATAGTTTACGTGACAACTAATTTAAGGTATAGGGATGCTATTACTTAGGTTTCTGCATTACCTGGAACAGACATAGGATCCGATCACCAATCCCTTAGTTACAAATATTAAACTGATGCTCGCTACAACTCAAAAACAATTATGCAAGAGAAGCATATTATACAGGAGAAAAACCAAAAGGTTCTCTGATATGACAACTGTGGATGATGTTGAAAAGTCATGGACCACGATAAAAGAATAATTTTATGATGTGAACAACACTTTTCTTTTCCAAAATAAAACAACTACTAAGAATGAGTGGATGACAGCAAAAATATTAGAGATGATGGAGCAACGCAGGCAGTGTATGATCAAGTAGAGGTACTGCCTGACCAATCCTACAGGATTCATGAAATCAATAGACATGAATCCTACGCTGAAATTCACGGTACCTTAAGAAGAAGAACTTTGCCAACAATGTAATTGTAGACATTATTATAATCTTCTTTAGATAACCTTACATGTAGTTCACAATGAATAGACGTGTAGTAAATCAAGAAAATCACTTTGCAGGTATTTCATGACGAATATTTCTGGATATACATATTGGCCAGACAAGCAATTGGTTTTTAGAAAATTTTTATAGCTCCTGATAGATTCTGCAAATCAAAATGGACATCAAACATTTGTGCTGATTATAGAACCGTCAGTTTGTTAAGCAATTTATTAAAAATTTTTCTAAAGGTAATAAATGGCCGTATCTACAATGCGAGGAATACCTAAGTGACACACAGTTTGGTTTCCGTAACGGTTTGGAACGAGAGCTAGAGGTATTGTTTGGGATGAACGTACTTGCTTAAAGATGTCGTAATATATCTGTAGACATGTACTGTTGTTTTATTGACTTCCAAATGGCATTTGGTTATGTTAAGCATATAGATCGAAGTTCCAAGAGACATTGGCTTGGACGACAGTGACGTTCGCATAATTGTAAATTTGTATTAGAATCAAACAACATTAGTTTTAATAGACAGCTTGGAATCGCAGGTTCTTAATAGAGGAGTACGACAGGGATGCCCCTTGTCGCCCCTGATTTTCAACGTTTACTTCGAAAGAATTTTCAGAGATGCACTTTCTGAAAGACAAGAAAGAATAGTTGTGAAAGGTGAAGCCATCGATAATTGGCGATGTGCGGACGACACAGTACTCCTCGGATGAACTGCAAACACTATTAATTTGATAGTGTTGTTGAGAACTGTAAGGAAACCGGTCTATATCTAGCCATACTGGACATCAAAGCTCCACAATACTAGAACGTCTTAGCAAGACTACTGAGATTATAAGAAGCACCAAGAATAGAAAGCTGGAGTATTTCGGACATGTAATGAGAGGTCTCAAATATAGGTTCCGATAAAATATTATGCAGGGGAAAATAACAGGCAAACGCAGTCCAGGACAAAGAAGAACTCCATGGTTGAGGAACTTGCGAGATTGGTATGGTGTTGATACAAGCATGTTATTTAGGGTGACAGTGAATAAAATTAAGATAGCTCTGATGGTAACCAACGTCCTGAAAGGATATTGGTACATAAAGAAGAATGGATTCTGCAATAGTTATACAATAATCGATTATTGTGACAAAAGAAACTGAGGAAGAAGGTAACTTACATTTATTAGCTGCTACCTGAGCAAAGTGGGTCACTGGATCAATCACCATCTTCTTAACAGAGTTAGGAAGAATCAAATCCTTGGTTAAATTTTCACACTTCGAAATCTGATATACGCTGTCCAAAAATCCACCCAAGCTATCCATCCATTCTACTGTTCCATTGAGACCATAAATATCCCATTCAACGATTCCTTGGAATACGCCAGCATAGTTCATTCGTCTCAATTTAGTGTCCTTGTAGAAGTCCTCGCGTTTACACATTGGTAAATCTTTTCCACCCTTATACAGTTCTTCTATTGGTTTGAATTCTTTGGAAACATCGTCAGTTGAGCGGACTTTTCCAGAAACAACGATAGATCCACCTTCATGAATCTCGAAATGGCCAGTTTGCTTCATAATATTCACCAGAAATTCTACGTTTTCATTTTCTGGTAGAATGGTGGCTCTGATTAATTTAACGTCTTCAAACACTACAGGGAACTCGTACACATCTTTCAACTCCAACTCAGCTAATACTTTCCAGACCATTTCCTAAAATACAATCGACAATTTTCAAGTTATCATACTAATAGACAGAATAAGTGTTTCCAATTTTCAATATTTTTTGCTTTGTCATGAAAATCTGCTAAATTTTGACCGTTGACCTATAACTTACCAGAAAACCAAAAGCTGGCATCATGACTCTTCCATCAATGTTGTGTCCCTTTAAGTAAGAGTCTGCTTCGGTAGAAATATTGACCTTAACAACTTTTCCGAAACTGTCCTTGTGTTTGTACATTGGAACAAACCATGTAATGCTATGGTCCCATTTTACCAATGGGGATATAAGGGCTGTTCCTCTGCTGACTGGGAATACAGTTTCTTTGTAGAGTTTCCTCAAGTTTGGTTGAGCTCCAGCGTTGAATAGTCTATCAAAAAATATTTAAACAGTTATATATTGGTAAAAAATATAGAGAAAAAATCATTGGGCCTTTTAAAATGTAGTAGTATCATTCAATATTGAAATAAGTGGGCCTGACTGAGTCACAAATGAAGAATACAGTAGAGTTTGAAGAACAGCACCAGGATAGGAACAGAACACAGGACATACATAAGGAAAGCTAGATATATCTTTATCCGGATGGGGGCCTTTTCAAGAGCCACAATTAATCTTGGTATAAAAACAAAGATGCTGCGATGCTACGTCTTCTCTGTCCTTTTTTATGGTTTTGAATCATGGATTCATATGTTGAATCTGCACATGGATATGTGCAGAATATTGGAAGCATGTTTGAGCTGTGGCTATATTGGAGAATACTTAAGATCCCTGGACTGATTGAGTCACAAATAAGAAGGTCCTCAGAAGAATGAAGAACAACCGAGATATCTAAAAATGAGATAAAGATTGCCATGACGATCGCCAACATTTGTTACGGATGGTCACTTCAAGAAGAAGAATGAAGAACAGAATAAGACCATAAAAGTCTTACTACAGGAATACTCTATATATCCGATGCTCTTTAAAATATTACTAGAACAAATATTAAACCTGAAAGGAAATGTGAAGGTATGGGAATACCAATCCAAGACTATTTCTTATACACACTCAGTTTTGCAGATCATCATGGTAACGACTCGACATGAAGAACATCTAGCCTATATGATCCGAAAACTAGAAGAGAAATGCACAAAAATGGACTGAAAATAGAGAGAGAAAAAAACGAATACTTGACGACAGAAGAACAAGAACCAGTAGAAACTTGAAAACCAGCCATAGAAATCCTCTGAAATTTTAATATTGGGGTCATCAAAAGAAGAGATAAAAATACAAATTTCTACAATAATATATAATTCATAATAGGAAAAATCGAGGAGCAAATAAATCCAAGCTAAAGAAGAATGCTGTGGATGATAAACTTAAGAAAGTGGTTTAGCTTTACCATTATCTATTTGGAACAGCTGTGAAGAATTTATATAAAATCGAACAGTTTAAGAAAGTTCTATTTTCTTCAGTTGCGTGAAGATTACGAGAACCAGCTAATACAAAATAAACCGAGTTCAGGTATGTATTGAATTTAAAGATAGTTGACTTACTCTCCAACAGCTGAAAGAAGGAATTGTTCTTGATCCTCAGCAGTCTTTTTGGTCAGAGAAATAACGGTGCGTTCTGGACCTAATTGCTTCTTGAGGATTGCTTGGAAAATTCCATTAGGTGCGATCTCAAGCACGATAGCATTCTCTGGAATATGTTCATAGATCTGCTCAAAGAGAACTTTGTTTCGGAAATTGTTAGCATGGTACTCTGCGCAATTGAGACTAGCCCATGACTCGTTGGCTTGTCCTGGTGCTACAGAGCTGGAAATCCATTTATCTGATCTTGGCTTGGGATCCACGATTACCTTCCTTATGAAATCAACCAAGGGTTCATAACTCTTCCAGATGTATTTAGAGTGGAAAGCGTATCCAGCTGTGTCGACTAAATGAGCGAAGATGTTTTGCTCTTTTAGTTTATTCACGAACTTAACGGTACTCTCCTTAGGTCCAGAGATGGTAACGCTGTTTTTAGAATTGTGGCAAGCAACAAATATATCTGCAGGTAAAATTTTTTCAATTGCTTCTGCACCAAGACCCACAGCGGCCATTTGTCCAACCTCCAGTTGTTGTTTTTTCAGAGAATGTCCTCTTGCAAAAGCCAGCAGTACTGCTTGTTCAGGTGTTAAGTCACCGTTGGCATAAGCACAGCCTAAAAAAATTATTCCAGGTTAAACACCAGGTCAAAATTGATATAATAAGTACTTACCTACTTCTCCTGAAGAATGCCCAGCATAGAAATCTGGTCTAATATCTAAAGAGTACAAAAAGTCTGTTAAAGAAATTTGTATAGCAGCAATTGCTGTAAATACAAATACGATGTCATTGACAGAATTTTCAGATCCCTTCAAGATGAGGTCCATAAGATCTAATCCGTATGGCTCCACAGCAGCGGCACATCGAATGAATGTGCTACGGAAAACTGGGAATTCCAACAAATCTTTTCCCATACCGGCCCATTGTGTGCCTAATCCACTGTATATAAATACCAATGGACGTTCAGATGTGTACTTTGAAATGTTTCTTACAGGTTGTTTGCCAAGAACAGTATATCTGAAAAAAAGTAAAAATTTGATTATAAAAGCTTAAGTATATAAGTTGATAGGTTGATAAGTTATACCATATTAGATTCTTGTTCAATAAAAATAGTTATCTAACAAATTTTCTGGGATATTACCAACTGATTGGCTACAACATTATTTGTCACAATACCTTACTTTTACTTTTTCGAGTCCGGATCCAACTACAGTTTTTCTGTCCAGTATTGGGCTAAGTATACACCCTTTGTATTTGAGTGCCATAAATCATCGAGGGTGCACTGTGATGGGCAAAGTCTACATACTATCAGGTGCTTCAGATTTTGTTTTTCGCCATATTCACAAAGTGCATCGTTATCTGAGTTTATACCCCATTTAATGAGGTTCTGTTTTACAGAGGCAACGCCAGTGCGTATGCGGTTGAGTGTCTGCCAAGTTCTCCAGTTCAGGTTCATTCCATTAGGTGGTTTGGTTGTAGGGAAACAGTTCGGGAGGTTCGACGATAACGTTTCTCATAAAATTATTCCTTGATTTAAGCTGGCTGGTTCCTGGCGATTCGTCAAACCCGTATAATTGGTACCTTTTATCGAAAGTTTGCCTGAACTTCTCCACATATTGTGAGACGCATCTACGGTTTTCTGGTGATACGAATCCAGCTGCCCAGTACAGTAGGGATAGAGGGGTAGATTTCGAACAGCCGGTAGTTATTCCACATGTTTCATTTAATGCCGTGGTGACTTGTTGGTGACAATACCAAAGATGTATAGTGCAAATAGGGCTTTTCATCGATTGTCATTTGTTTCGAGCTTCTGTCATATGTTGTATAATCCGTGTATATTAATATTATATACGCTGTGAGCTCGTACGTAGAGGGGATATTTACAAATTCGCGAACGCCAGTAGTGACAAGTTTGTAAACGTTTACTGGAAATTTGACATAAATGTCAAAGTGATTAATTTAAAATTAAAATTAAAAACATTAATTATAAACAATATTAGTTGGTCAAAGCTGTGATATATATTTTTACCTTAAATATAATTACGTTTTAAATACTGAATTTAAGTTTTTTTAATGTTCCGTAATATCTAATTATAAATAATCTATTATAATCTTAGCGCCATCTACACGATTATTGTCAAAGTATCCGAAGTAAGAAATTGATATTTTATCAATAGAACGTCAAAATGGTTAGAAAAATCTTAAAAAAATCGATTACAATTTAATTACTTTTTTGTGTTGTAAATATTAAGCGATAACAATTAAATAATAAATTTAAAAATTACCGGTAAAAGTTGAATTAGTAACCTCTAGGAGCGACACCAGCGAAGCTCAGAGCGTATAGCCCTACAAAAGCCCTATTTATGTATGCAGTGATTATCGTTCAATAAGTCTGATGAGTCACGTTTTGAAGATCTCCCTACGAGTAATACATAGCAGAATAAACCGGATATAAAGGAGAGTTTGGATTTAGGTGTACTTAGCTTGAATGATTGTAACCATTAGTAACATTAAGCTCAGTGATCGCAAATCCAATTAAGATATATACGCTCTGAGCTTCGCTGGTGTCGCTCCTAGCGGTTACTAATTCAACTTTTACTGGTAATTTTTAAATTTATTATTTAATTGTTATCGCTTAATATTTACAACGCAAAAAAGTAATTAAATTGTAATCGATTTTTTTAAGATTTTTCTAATCATTTTGACGTTCTATTGATAAAATATCAATTTCTTACTTCGGATACTTTGACAATAATCGTGTAGATGGCGCTAAGATTATAATAGATTATTTATAATTAGATATTACGGAACATTAAAAAAACTTAAATTCAGTAGGTATTTAAAACGTAAGTATTAGGTCTGGATCCCGCGTATGAAAAAAAAGTTGATTAATAGCAAGCTGAAAATTTGTTAATAGCTTAAGGGTGTCTAGTCGAATAAACTTTGATATGTGTGAACACTGGAACAGGGGCAGTTTTAATTGTGGAACAGGTTAAAAATTTGGAACGGTTACAGCACGAAAACGGCACATTTATTTTGTCCGACAGAACAGACTTAAACTCTTCAAACAGAGATTAAACTCTCATGCAAAAATCAGACTGCTATTTATCACCAAACGGGCGTTTTAATGAGTGGAACATGTAGAATATGCCAAATGGCAGTAATTATGACAGGTAATAAATAGCAGTCTGATTTTTTCATGAGAGTTTAATCTCTGTTCGGAGAGTTTAAGTCTGTTCTGTCGGACAAAATAAATGTGCCGTTTTCGTGCTGTGACCGTTCCAAATTTTTAACCTGTTCCACAATTAAAACTGCCCCTGTTTCAGTGTTCCCATATATCAAAGTTTATTCGACTAGACACCCTTAAGCTATTAACAAATTTTCAGCTTGCTATTAATCAACTTTTTTTTCATACGCGGGATCCAGACCTATATATTTAAGGTAAAAATATATACCACAGCTTTGACCAACTAGTATTGTTTATAATTAATGTTTTTAATTTTAATTTTAAATTAATCACTTTGACATTTATGTCAAATTTCCGGTAAACGTTTACAAACTTGTCACTACTGGCGTTCGCAAATTTGTAAATATCCTCTCTACGTACGAGCTCACAGCGTATAGCCCAATAAATGACCGTTTTGGAGTGTAATTTCCAGGGGCAACTCCGAATTGTATGAAAATTTGGATTTAGGTTCTACTTACCCTCCACTTCAAAGTTGAATTTGTGTCGTTGGTTGCTTTTACTTGGGGGGTGACAGTCACCCCTTCTCGGGGGGTGAAAAACGCGTGTTTAAAATAAGGCCGGAAATGAATAAATTTACTTATTTTAAGCATCTTTTGTTCTATAAAGTTTTTTACGTTTTTTACGAAAAGTCAATATTTTCGAGTTATTCGCGATTTAAAATGTTGATTTTTCGACAAAAAAACTACGTTTTCAGACCGTTTTTCCCAAATAACTCAAAAAGTAAATATTTTATCGAAAAAAATATTTTTAGCAAAAGTGTAGCCTATAAAAAAACGAAAAAAATGGTGTACCAGTTAAGTCTACAAATTGAGTAGAAGCAAAGTTGTAGCTCATAAAAAATACGTTCTTATTCGTCTAATTCTAAATCGAATAATTCAACGCGAAATTACCGAAGAAAGAAGCGTTTTTCGGGAAAACTTTATTAACATGTTTAAAGTATCGAAAAAATGCTTATTATTTGTTTCTTACAAAAGTTTTCAGCATCAAAAATAAACGAGTTACACTGAAAAAAAGGTTGGCCCCTTTTTTTTGGTAAAAAAAATCGTGAAAACCTCCCTCTATTTAGCACCCTAAATGAAATTAATCGTTTGGCTTTACCATCTATTTTAAGTGTATGTGTATCGTTTATATGATCTGTAAGTTTGATTGGTTTGAAGTGTTTATTTTTGAAAACATTTGGTTTTATAGTAAAAAAAAAAATTTCTAAAAATTTTTTAAAAATTTCATTTTTTCAAAATAACTTAAAAAATATTAGTGGTAAGAAAAATCTTAAGGAGTAAAAAAATGTAGGTTTTGCTATTATAAATATGCTAGTTTCATTTTGTTTCTCCGTAAGACAAAAATTGGTTAAGATATGGCTGTTCAAAATTTGCATACACTCGTGATTAGTGAACCATTCAAGCTTTCTCAATTATAACCCTTTTAAAAATAAACACTTTAAACCGGTGAGACTGACAGATCATATAAAAAATATATAGGTAAGTAAATTGTTTATAAAGCGGTAGCGATTAATTTTATTTGGGGAGCTAAACACGGCAAAATTTTCATTATTTTTTACAAAAAAAAAAGAGGGCAAACTTTATTTTGAGCATAACTCGCTTATTTTTAATGTTAAAACTTTTGTTAATAATTAAACCAAAGCTTTTTATAAACACTTTAAAAAAGTTTAAATGAGTTTTTTCCTGAAAAGTGCTTAATTTTTCGGTGATCTCACCTTGAAATATTCGATTTGGAATTAGACGAATAAGAACGTATTTTTCATGAGCTACAACTTTATTTTTATTTGATTGATAGACTTTACTGATACACCATATTTTTGGGTTTTTTATAAGCTACACTTTTGCTAAGGATATTTTTTTCGATAAAATATTTAATTTTTGAATTATTTGCGAAAAACGGTCTAAAAACGTAGTTTTTTTGTCGAAAAATCAACATTTTCAATGGCGAATAACTCGAAAAGTATTGACTTGCGTAAAAAACTCTATAGAACAAAAGTTGCTTAAAATTAGTCAATTTATCCATTTCCGATCTTATCTTGAACGTATGTATTTTTACCCCCGAGAAGGGGTGACTGTCACCCCCCAAGTAAAAGCAACCAACGGCACAATTTCAACTTAGAAGTGGAGGGTAAGTAGAACCTAAATCCAAATTTTCATGCAATTCGGAGTTGCCCCTGAAAATTACACGGTATCGCCGAATTTCCCGTTCATTTACTGGGCTAATAAGAATACGATCAAAAATAACGGAGTAAATCCAAAAGATTGTTATGTTAAAATGGAACTGGTCAGGACACATAGGAAGAATTGAAGACAATCATTGGACGAAACGAATTGTTGAATATTGTTCTGAAGCTATTTTTCTTATGGCATCTTATGCAATTTGTTGTTATTTTAGGAGGGAATAGGCCACAATTTAAGTTTGATATTCATTTTTTTTAATTAAATTAATATTTTGTATTTTGATAACTAGAGTCCGGAATTCTAAGCATAATGCTTATGGTAAACATTACAAGCAGAACTATTTTCTTTTTAAATATGAACGAAATATGCAAAAGTAAGACATTTTGACAGCCCTTTTTTATGCTTTTTTGCTTTTTTTAAATTATTATGCCTTTTTTGAATTTTTGTGCTTATTTGGTGGTTTTTTATATACTATTATCATTTTTTGCATTTTCGAAAAGCGGAAACTTAATTTTGATCTATGTACTGCAATTGTGGACTCTGATCCCGCATTAAATAAATTGCAAAATGAAAGTTTTACATCATTTTTGGAAAAGTACCTACTATCGAAGACATATGTCGGATGAAAGTATTCTGCGAAAAAATATTAAGTTAATTGCATTTACAATAAAACCACAAAAAAAATAAAAACACTAGTGGTAAACAATTACACCTGGTTTGCTGTGGACGAGACTACGTATATTTGTGGAAGATACGTCGCTAATTTAATCATAGGCGTACTTCACGAAGAAATCTTGACGAAGGGTTATTTAGTGGGCTCAAAAGAACTAGAAGCAACAAATAATAATACAGTTCCAAGATTCGTAAATGACGCTTTAACAAATTTTTATCTTCCAGAGGCTGTGCCCACCAACAAAATAGTATTAATGCTTTTCGACTCTGCACCATATATGATCAAAACAGCATCAAATCTTAAAGTGTTTTATCCAAATCTAATTCATTGTACGTGTCTAGCACACGGCCCGAATCGCGTTGCTGAGACTATACGGCTGCAATTTCCACTTGTTAATGAGTTGATAAAAAATGGAAAAAAAAAAGTAATTAAAGCTCCTTTAAGGGTGTAACTCTTAGAGACAGATTCCCTAACATCTCCATTACCATCGGAATCAGCAGTGGCGTAACAAACTCCGTCGGGGCCCCTCCGCAGAATTTGAAATGGGGCCCCTTTTAACCCGGGAGCAGTCGCGCCGTTAGAAAAAATCCAACTTTTTATCATTTTCCGTGATAACTTAATGAACAATTTTGCAACATAACTTTCCACTTGTAAGTGCCTCGAAGAAGATTGTAGTAATGCGTAGAATCTTTTTTTAAATTTTTAATTAACAAGCAAACAAAAATATTATAAAATTGAACTTTGTTTTAAATTCGTATTGTTAGATTTTGTTCTACGCGCGACTGCTTACGTGACATACGTGAGCGCGACTGCTCCCGCGTTAAACAATTACTAAATACGACTTATTTAACAAAAACTTTTTTGTGTTAGCGTTATCATTCACTGTTCATAACAACTTACATTTCTCATCTTTATTGGTAGGTATACAGACCCATTCCAAATAAACAACTTCTTTTGTTGTTTTCTGTACAACTTACCTACAATACATATAATAACCAGCTTTAAAACTAGTAAATGTTAAAACAATTCTTTCTTGATTTCTTATACAGTGTGTTTGCGTAGCTTGGAATCTATGGGAAACTTTTTTATTACATATCTATATTACGAAAAAAAAGTTATTCTTCATAAAATGCTCTGCATGGTATAAAACTTAAGTTGCAATAATCAGATATTAAGTTTTATTGATTTTATACGAGGTATATCAAAAAATATTAATTTCGCTCAATAGTACCTATAGGTACCACCTTTATATTTTACAATATTGAAAAATTTTATTATAAAAAGTTGTTCGCAATTAAAAACTATGTTTAAATATGCAATTATATCATTCCAGTTGAAATATTGTGAACTATAAATAAAAGGTACTTAACTCTTAGAGAGAAATTCATATTTTTCGACATACCTCGTATAAAGTTGGTAAAATGTGATATATTACGATTGAATCTTCGTTTTGAGGTAATGCAGAGCTTTTTATAAAAATCTGATAAGAATTTTATATAGAATTTTTTCGTAAAATTAAAAAATTAATAATAAATTAGTTATTATAGTTGTAATAAAATGATGTTGGTTACCGGTAATTTGAGAAATATTTGGAAAAATTTATTTTTTTATTTACAAGGATGTAATTACATATTAAAATTAAAATCGTATATTGTTAAATATAAAAGTACTGTATCCTTGAGTTAAATTCCTATTTTTTGACTTACCTCGTAAAAAATTGATAAGCTTTGATACCTGATGGTTTATCTGGCTTATTTTGTATCTCAGATTTAAGACCATTCAGAGCATTTCATGAAGAATAACTTTTTTCGTAAAATTGATAATAAAAATGTTTCCCATATGGTTCGAAGCCACGCAGACATACTGTATAAGTGCTCAAAAAAATTTATTGTGAATTTTCAAATTGTAATGTCTGACAAGGCCGTAACTACCAATGGGGCAACCGGGGCAGTGCCTCGGGGCCCCCGGCGAAGGGGGCCCCGCGATTGTAATCGCGTTATACTGCCTATAGGCAATATAACGCGATTAAAAACCTACATTATAGCCGAAGAATGTAAGTAACATTATATGTAGTATATTTTTTATGAAAAGAAAAGATGTTATCTTGATGGTAATTATTTAGCTTAAAATAATGTGATTTCAAAATTTTTTTGTGTTGGTCAACTAAAATAGCAATATGTAGGTAGGTACAGGAAACTTCAGTCCTGGAGTACATTAAAATGCGTTTTCAAGTGGTTAAATATCAATTTTCCCGGACTCCTTCTGCTGGGTGATTAACCCCAGACCCCCCGGTAGGGGGCCCCCTGATCACGTTTGCCCCGGGGCCCCCAACATCGTACTTATGGCCCCGATTTAATGACATATTCGAATTCAGCATAATCAAAAAGCAAATAGAAACATTTTTGAACAAAATAAAATGATGAATTCACCGATATCTTTTAAAATTATTTAATATAAAACAGTTTTATTGTTTAAAGAATTAATAAATAATTAGAGGCATCTGTGAGTAGAACTTTTCACTTTAAGATAAGATATATAAACTAACAAAAAATGTTTTAGAAAAATATAAATTTGTTTGATTTTTTCCGAAACCGAAACAATGCACGTTTTTCTACATTGACTTCCCTAAAGCGTAAGTGTTATAATAATTTCCTTATCTTACCGTTTATCTGTTGAGAGATTGTCCAATGATTACACAAGAAAAGTCGTCAATAATTGTTAAATAAATGCGTACCAAACTGATGCAACTATAACCGTAAAACAACACAAACATAAATAGCATTCAATGTCAATGCAAACAACCAATATGAAATTACTGGCGATAATATTGTATCGAAATACTAAAAGTAGGTAAAGAACAGAGAGAAAGAAAACCCATTTTTAGATTTAAAAATATTGTTCTTAAATTCGGCAAATTGCAATTCTAATATCTTTCAATAGTCACGTACAAAGCATTATATAGTTTATTATCGCTGCCATAAAATTTCGGTAGGCCGGAAGGGATTAAGTTTCTAGATATTATGAGATGATTCACTTGGCAAATACGTCTAGTTAGAAATTTTTACGTTTTTAAATTTAAACAGACAACGTAAAAATGATATAACAATAACAGATTTTTACATAATATCAGATGACAAGATGGGGCCCTTAAGCTATTGGGGCCCCCCCGCAAGCTTCATGCTGCGGGGCCCTCTGTTACGCCCCTGGGAATCAGTGTAAACTCGGTGGGGTAGATGGTTAGATGCAGCTTTATACTACGCCGAATATTTCGAAAATTTTAAAAGCTTCGTATTGTAATTTAAAGAGACTGCTAGCAAATGGATAAAATATTGTCAGGATGTTTTAGGTGAAATATATTACAAAACAATCTTGCTTTTATCAAAAGCAACTTTTGTTCTGTGAGTGAAACAATAAAATATTGGAGAAACAGCAAATGTCATTAGTTGAGTCGATCCAAAAAATAAACAGTTTTGAAAAAAAGATGGAAGGTATCCCTGGAAAAATTGGTCAGATAATATTAACAAAATTCAAAGATGTATTAACAAAAAACGAAGGATTTCAAAAGATGAAGAAAATATTTTCAGTTTTAAATTGAGAACACGTTGAAAATATAAATATGGATCCGGCAGTAGTGGCAAAGTATAAGTATGCAACGATAACCAGTGTGGACGTTGAAAGAAGCTTTTAGATATATATACAAAAATGTTTTGAGTGATAGGTGCCGAAACTTTACGATGTAACATTTAAATGAGTAATTAGTTATTTCATGCTTTAAACAAAAATGATACATTTTCCTTTTTTTTTTTTTTGTTTAAAGCATTCCTTTAAGGCATTTTTGTTTCAGTTATCTATTTTTGTCTGTCAAAATTTATATGCTTATTTTCATGCTGTTTTTGTATAATTAAATGCTTTTTTTCGTAAAATTGTTATGCTTTTTTTGCGTTTCTTTATGCTTTTAAATCCAAAAGAATTAACATTGTGGCTTATTCCCACCTAAAATAGTAAATTGGAATTAAAATAGTAAATTGGAAACTTGCACTAAAAAATTTTTTGCATAAAATTGTTAATTTATGTTTAAAAATGTTATATTCAAAATATTACGTCTTTTAGCGAATGAATAGTGTACGTACAAAATATGGTCAAAGTTCCGCGCCTAAAATTTCCGTTTCAAACAACTTCAAAAGCGAGAGCTGGGCTCTGACGTCACAGGCCACTCGTATCGTTTGCCCGTTCGGTGGGATATTGCATTTAATGCAATTTGATGCAGTTTGCACATAGATAAATAATAATATAGTTGAAATATCTTGTTTTACTCTGTGGCAAAAAATGATTTTTTCTGTGACAGGAAAAATATTAACATTTTATCTCTGTTGACATGTATCAAAAAGTTCTATTTTATGAAATTACTTTTGTCGTTTCTTGTGTTGAAAAACATAGAAGAAACAAGTAACTTAAAAATAAACAAAACTTTTAGTAATAAAAATAAGAGTAACTAAAAAGTATTGGTGCTACTATAGTATGCGGTCTACAGTCGGGTTTCTACTATAGCTTGCGGTCTACCGAGGAATGCGGTGTAAGTATAAGCTGAGATGATAAAGATATTAACTTGTAAAATTACAATAATGATTCTTCTTATTTATGCGGATTATTAACTTTGTAAAGAAGGATTTTGTTGGTTATGTTCTATCGGTACGTCTGCTAATTACCATAATCTTTTCTCAGAAGGCTTTGAACACAATAATGAAAGGCTCCAGTAGGTACTAATAAACATTACAATAAAATATAATCTTTATTATAATGCAAATTACACCGTAATCTTTTCCAGGATATACGAAATCCTTCGATTAGAGGTAGGTAGATCAAACCCACGGGGCAAACCGTATACTATAATATAATGGTACATACCAAACTATTGTTATAAACGGTTTAAACATGCTTATTAATAACTCTTACTTATTTGCCTTGACACCTCGCATTTCTCCAATAGAATAGCTTTCACTACTTTTTATAAAAGTTGCCACCATGAAGACATCAACGGTAGGTAAGTTAGTCAGATTGACCTTTTCAGAAACCCTCGTCCGTCATATTATGCGTTTTAAACTCTTTACAAAGTAGCACTCAACTTTATCAATTTCAGTTTAAAACTAAGCTGATTGGGGAACTACTTATTAAATATATAAGATGAACATAAATAATACCTAGGAATTTTCCATTAAAGACGATTAAAATGTAATATACCCGTGATACCTACCCTAATCGCGTTGTTTCCGACTGCTAGGCCCGGTTGACCGTGGCCCGTGACGTCGGACCAATAGAAGGACGTTCAAGAGTCTCCTAAGATATTTGAATTTTATAGCATTTTCAAAGTGTCGTAATTAGCGTACGGGTTAAAAATATTTGTTTTTTTCTCATGCAAGCGTTTTAAGATCATGTTACCTTATGTTTTTTAATATCATTTTAATATTTAAAAATTTATGCAAGTTCCCTATTGGAAACTCTGAATTATTGATTGGCGACCAAAAGTAAATAAGAGAAGTAGAGGCCGACATCAAGCCAGAATATACTGCTGATATCAAGCGAATGACTGGTCACGATTGGATACAAAAAACAACAAACAGAAATTAATGGACAAATCTAAGGAAGGCTTACACCCGACACTGGGTGAAATAGCTGTTTATGCTTTAAATGTAGTTCACATGTCTTGTAATGGTACAACACTACCAAAGGTGTCCGCATATCAGCCAAAAATATGCGTTCACTACTGTACATCAAGAAATTTACTACCAACGTCTCTGTTACTGAATATATCACCAAGTACAGGGCAATCTATTTAAAACTTATAAAATCAGCTAAAAAATTGTACTATCAAAATCGTCTGAGAAGCTCTAAAAGTGTTGCAAAAGAAACTTGGTCCATAATAAACGATCTTCGTAATAAAAACTCACACAGCTCAAACATTTTCGCTTCCAGACCCAGAAAATCTAAATGAATACTTTGTTAATGTGAGTAAAAATATAACATCAACTATTGTGTCATAACAAGATCCCATTTCCTATCTCCCTAATTCAGGAAAGTCTCGAATTCATTCTTTATAAGACCGGTTGATAAATCTGAACTGATTCAGACAATCAATAATATCAAAAGCAAATCTTCCTGTAGTACCGATGGACTATCCATAAAAATTTTCTCAAATCTCCCAGACAGTGTGTTGGGAGTCCTCATCTCTCTAATTAATGATTCTTTTGAGAAAGGTAAATTTCCAGAGTGCCTAAAGACGGCCATCATTATTCCTCTTCATAAGGGTGGTGAAAAATCAAATGCCTGCAATTATAGACCTATTGCATTACTACCGGTACTCTCCAAAATTATTGAGAGACTCATAAAAGCCCGACTTATGTCCTTTCTCGTTGATAACAATATTTTATCACAAAATCAGTTCGGCTTTTTAAGTAATAAATGTACCACAGATGCCATGTTTTCTGTACTACATGAGGTTTATCAAGCATTAAACAATAATCTGCACACTGCCACTGTTTTTTGTGATTATGCCAAAGCTTTTGATTGTGTGAATCACGACATTTTGATAAAAATCTAGATTTCTACGGAATTCGAGGTATTTCTTCGAACTGGTTTCAATCTTACTTGGATAATAGGAAACAACTGGTTAGAGCAAATGATACAGACTCTAGTCTCAAAAATGTTGTATGTGGGGTACCACAAGGTTCAGTATTGGGTCCTCTACTTTTCCTTATCTTTATTAATGACATCACTAGCTTAAAAATCGATGGAAAAGTTTTTCTTTTTGCTGATGATACCAGTATCACTTGGAGCAACTCAAATATCGCAACTCTTCATGCTACTATAACTTCTGATCTACTTACAATAAAATCTTGGTCCGATTCAAATTTACTCTCTTTTAATGTAGATAAAACAGTAGCATTGTCCTATAAAGGAGCTCTTCAACCCTTACCTATTCATAACAGCCAGATCAGTATCGTTGATTCTGTAAAGTTTCTTGGTATTTTTTTAGATAGCAATCTGAAATGGTCCCTTCATATTGATGTGTTAAGCAAGAAACTATCCTCAGCTTGCTTTGCAATAAGATCTGTTTCAAAGGAAATGAATTTAGCCTCTTCCAAAATAACATATTTTTCTTTGTTCGAGTCACATCTTCGATATGGTCTCCCTTTTTGGGGTTCTGGTACAGCTGCCCAATCTGATGTTATTTTTAAATTACAAAAAAGAGCAATAAGATATCTGTTTGGCCTCAGAAGAACAACACATTGCAGAAGCTACTTCAAAGATCACAGGATTCTAACACTACCTTCTTTATATATTTTAGAAACTGTTTGCTTAATTCGTAAACATCTACATGTCTTTCCAGCAAGACCTAGACATGACTATTCCACCAGAAATTCTACCTTTGACATCTATTTACCGATCCCGTCCAGTGAGTTAGTAAAGAAATCTATATTATATTCTGCAAAAAAACTTTACAACCATCTCCCTCTACAACTTAAATCTGCAACATCTTTCCCCAAGTTCCGTAAAATGACTAAAGCCTATTTATCTGAAAGACCATATTATTCAACAGCAGAGTTTCTTAACCAATAACTAAGAAAGTACAGTATTCTTATTTATAAGTATAATCTTAATCTATATTTGAGTGTCATATGCAGCAGCTTAACTTAACTTATAAAATTTCTTAAGGTAGATTATGCAATTTGCAAATTTTTTTTTTAAATTTTGCAATAGATTGTTACTGTTTTTTTGTTTATCTTCATTATTTTTATTTATGTAGACGATTTATATCATTTTTGTTATTTGTTATTGTTCTTATTTATGATTCTTGTAAGCTTTGTCTATAAAATTGTTAAATTTTTCATGACAATAAAGCATATTTCTATTCTATTCTATTCTATTCTATAACACATGGAACGAGAAGAAGTAGAATAAATGTATACATACCCTCTAAAGAAATGTCTCTTCATGTTCATTTTATGAATTTCGTCGAGCAGTGCCAAGAATTCTTCATCATCTTTATTCTTTACAACGCCATCCAAGAAATGGTTGACAGCTTCCTGAGTTCTTCCAGAAACTTGAACTAGACGATGCTTACGATTAACAATTGGTTTGACTACCTTGTCGTTACGTTTTAGCACGGCGTGTCCATTGGATCCACCAATTCCAAAGGAGTTAACTGCACCAAGACCGGTGGGCCATTCAGTATGCTTTGTTACAACCTTCAAATAATCGTTGTGTTAAAAAACCATCTAATATTATTATTTAAAAAATTATTGGAGTTGTAATGTTGAATGGGTTGCATATGCGAGTTCATTTTGAATGAAGTAAAAGACAAACGTAGTCGCAATCATTTATTGTTAACTCCCGGCGACCGGTTTCGCTCTCTATAATATGCAGAACATCTTCAGGTCAACGGTTACAAGTATCTAAATGATGCCGATACAAAGGGCTCCTTCTATAGTTTTCAATAACATGATTTATTACTCAAATTATGCTAATGGGGATATGATTGGATAGACGGAAAATGTTGTATAGGTTAACAAGTATATGGACAAGTTCTTGAGGGTAGGGAGAAAAGTGGCGAGAGACAGCCAACAAATCTATGTTTGTTATTTTGTTTTTGAAATGTATTAAAAATGGATGTCATATATTTAATTTTAACATGTAACGGTTTTACAGTTTTATTTATATTAAAAGATTTGTATTTATTTATGTGTGGTGAGTAAATACTTTATAGACATGGTTCCCGCGTACCAAAAAAAAGTTGATTAATAGCAAGCTGAAAATTTTTTAATAGCTTAACGGTGTCTAGTCGGACAAACTTTTATGTATAGGAACAATGAAACAGGGGAATTTTTAATTGTGGAACAGGTTAAAAATGTGGAACGTCAGACTACGAAAAGGTTCCATGTATTTTGTCTGAGAGAACTTCCAATTGATTTGTTACCATTTCCTTAATAGGTCTGGATCCCGCGTATGAAAAAAAAGTTGATTAATAACAAGCTGAAAATTTGTTAATAGCTTAAGGGTGTCTAGTCGGATAAAATTTGATATATGGGAACACTGGAACAGGGTCAGTTTTAATTGTGGACCAGGTTAAAAATTTGGAACGGTCAGACCACGAAAACGGTACATTTATTTTGTCCGACAGAACAGACTTAAACTGTCCGAACAGAGATTAAACTCTCATGCAAAAATCAGACTGCTATTTATCACCTGTCATAATTCCTGTCATTTGACATATTCTACATGTTCCACTCATTAAAACGCCCATTTGGTGATAAATAGCAGTCTGATTTTTGCATGAGAGTTTAATCTCTGTTCGAAGAGTTTAAGTCTGCTCTGTCGGACAAAATACATGTGCCGTTTTCGTGGTCTGACCGTTCCAAATTTTTAACCTGTTCCACAATTAAAACTTCCCCTGTTCCAGTGTTCCCATATATCAAAGTTTGTCCGACTAGGCACCCTTAAGCTATTAGCAAATTTTCAGCTTGCTATTAATCAACTTTTTTTTCATACGCGGGATCCAGACCTATAAACTCTCATGCAAAAATCAGACTGGTGTTTTTCATCAATTGGGCATTTTAATAAGTGGAACACGAAGAACATGGCAAATGACAGAAATCATGTTGGTTCGTAATAGCAGTCTGATTTTTGCATGAGAGTTTAATGAAAGGGTAACAAATCAATTGGATGTTCTGTCCGATAAAATACATGGGACGCTTTCGTAATGTGACGTTCCAAATTTTTAAACTGTTCCACAATTAAAACTTACTCTTTTCCAGTGTTCCCGTACATCAAAGTTTGTCCGACTAGACTCCGTTAAGCTATTAACAAATTTTCAGCTTGCTATTAATCAACTTTTTTTTGGTACGCGGGGTCCATGCATATTACCTTACACTCACCAACACATAAATAAATAGAAATATTTTAATAAATATAAATAAAGCTTTAAAACCGTTACATATTAAAATTAAATATATAACATATATGCCAGTCAATGGGAGCAAGAATTAGGATATTACCTCCGAATTCTATCCTATTGCATGGATTTTAATGAAATTTTGGGCCTATCCTCTACTTATCTCCTAATTGAAAGTCTAGCCTATGCCGATGTGTGCTTCTATCTTGGGGTTGGTTCCCACCCCTTCTTAGGGGTCGAAAAATTCGCTAGAGAACCTAATTCTAAGCAAAAACTGTTCCATAATTTTTTTTTTAAACTCAATACTTTTTGAGATATTCGTGGTTGAAAATTGCCCATTTTCATTGAAACATAATACCTTTTCGAACGGTTTTTGGGCGAATACCTTAAAAACTATGCATCTAACTAAAAAACTATATTAAACATTTTTGTAGGTTATAAAAAACAAAGAAACACTCTTGCCTTTATAAATCTTCTAGTTATAATACAAAAAGAGATATGGTATGTGAAAATAGTTTGTTTTTTGGTACACTCTCAAATTGGTATTCAACATGAAATAACAGAAAAACTTTCAACTTTAGGTATATTATGCCACTATTACTTTTTGTAGTGCTTGAAAAGACCTTTAAAATGAGCTACACAAGAGGTCCATTACATTAAAACTGAGCGAGATATGCTGTAAATATAATTGGTAACTAATGTATTTCAAGAAAAAATGAGAATTTTAACCCCCATCTACGAAAATATAAATGCATCGTTTTCCTTCCACAAGACCTTTGATTATAGTGTTATTTCTATGTTCAAAATGTTGGACGGGTTTAAAATGAGTGGTTTTTGAAAAAGAAAGATTAAATTATAGAGCGCATTTTTAAATTTTCTTAAAAATCTTCCTTGTTTTCCATGTAACTTGAAAATGATAAGAGATACAGTATTGAATAATAAAAAAGAAATTTAATCTGAAAAAGCCCTACATTTTGGTGTGGTATATTTTTTTCGTATCTCTTCTCTTTTTCGAGTTACATGGAGGAAAAGGAAGCTTTTAAGAAAATTTAAAAATACGCTCTTTAATTCAATCTTATTTTTTTTTTCAAAAACCGTTCATTTTAATCCACTCCAACTTTTTCAACATAGAAATAACACTATAATAAAAAGTATTGTAGAAGAAAAATGATGTATTTAAGTTCTGATGGATGAGGGGTTAAATATACTTCTCATTTCTTCTTAAAATACATTAGTCATCAACTTTTTTGCAGAGTATCTCGCTTAGTTTGATTGTGATCGATATTTAGTATTGCTCATTTTAAAGGTCTTTTCAGGCCCTACAAAAGTTATTAGTATCATTATACACCTAAACTCGACAAGTTTCTCTGTTATTTCAAGTTGAATTAACCGATTTGAGCATGCAGCAAAAAAGCAAACTCTTTTTACCTACCATACCCCTCTTTGTATTTTAACTAGAAGATTTATGAAGAAACACATCTCTTTGTTTTTTTATAACCTACAGAAATATTTTATATAGTTTTTTTTTAGATGTATAGTTTTTAAATTATTCGCAAAAATCGTTCCGAAAAGGTGTAATTTTTCATTGAAAATGGCCAATTTTCAACCACGAATAACTCAAAAAGTATTGAGTTTTAAAAAAATAATTATAGAACAGTTTTGCTTAAAATTAGGTTCTCTAGCCTCTTCCGTGGCTATTTTAACCAAAACATTTTTCACCCCCGAGAAGGGGTGGGAACCACCCCCAAGATAAAAGCGCACATCGGCATAGGTTAGACTTTGTTTCTTGGGCCATTCCCTACTTATTGTGAAATATCAAGTAAATTGATGTAGTAGGATGGAATTCGGAGCCAAATACCCTCATTGACCTCCCTAATACATTTTTAATCTATTTCACAAACAAAATAACAAACAGATTTGTTGGCTGTCCCTCGCCACTTTTCTCCCTACCCTCAAGAAATTGTCCATATACTTGTTAACCTATACAACATTTTCCGTCTATCCAATCATATCCCTATTAGCATAATTTGAGCAATAAATCATGTTTTTGAAGACTATAGAAGGAGCCCCTTGTAGCGGCATCATTTAGTTACTTGTAACCGTTGACCTGAAGATGTTCTGCATATTATAGGGAGTGAAACCGGTCGTCGGGAGTTAAAAATAAATTATTGCGACTACGTCTATCTTTTACTTCATATTGTATTCGTTACCTGTAGAGTTCCGTCTTTAATTCCTTTGAGAGTTTCATCAACTGGTTCAGCGTGTATGTTGCCAGGAATGATTCCAGTTTCAAAAGCTGTGAGGATCTTTATTACGGATACTATAGCGGCAGTGTTTTCACAATGACCTGTGTTAGCCTTTACACTTCCAATCATCAAAGGTGTTTTCCTTCCAGTCTCCTTGCACAAAGTCGAAACACTTTCACATTCTATGGCGTCTCCAGCTCGAGTACCTGTGTAAATATAATCTTTAAAATAGGCTCACACTCAGAAGAGATGATTAAAAGAAAAAGAGATACGTTTTGTACATGGTTAAACGAGAGAACCCCAGAAACACAAGAAGAATATGTTACCAGGGCCGTGCCG